>NC_057724.1:26099478-26106518 GCF_004010195.1 Chiloscyllium plagiosum
GAAGTATAAAAATATTTCATGGAAATGATATCCCCATATTTGGGTTATTAATATCAATGAAAGAAAGATATTAGGGTTGTAGAGATGTAACCAAGAGGGAAACAAAGTTAAATACATAAAGGATAAGGAGGAGGAGGAGATGGTGGAGGATGAGTTAATCCCTCAGGTCTCCTCATCTCCTATTATAATATTCAGTCATATTTTAAATGGTATTCATGTTTTACTTGAGTGCTCTGCATAGTAGATGATGCCAGACATTTATCATTCTTTGATTAAAGAATTTCTTCCTTCTATTGATTCTAAATTTGCATTTCATTCATTTGAATTTATCTCTCCTAGTCTTAATCTATGGATTTACTTTGAAGCAATAATTTTGGTTTATTTTATCTTTAATCTATCACCAGGGTGAATTCCCACTGTAGTTTTCTTTCAAGGTTGCTGAGCTCTGCTCCAAGTTTTGTGTTGCTAAGTTATTTTACATTTTCAATCAGTCTTGCTGTTTTGTTTTTGAAATCTCTCCAATGCATGTGTTTTTTTTTTTAAGTAATTTGAAATGCACAGTTTTTTTCAAGTGTGCTTTCAAGCAGCACACTATAACATTTTACCATAACTTTTGTGGACCTTTACAGAAAGAATGAAAATGAAATGAGTATCAGGAATTGAGAATGTATTGAATGCAGTAGAGTTAGAATTCTAAATTGAGACTTGTAGAATATTTGGAGACAGTGATTTATAGATAAACAGATAACTGCTAATTTCAAACAATTTTACATCCTCTTTCGGCACATTTGGAAGATGGGAAAGGCATTTAACCAGTTAGGAACGCAGTGAGTGGGGACCTAACCATTTTTCCATCATTATCCTAATAAGGTCCATGGCCAGAAAACCCATGGGTGTCTTCCCAACCATCTGGCATTTGACATTCCTAAGTGGGCAATTAGTGAGCAGTTAACGGCGTCATCCTTAAAGGCTAGTATTAACCAAGGTTCAGGCAGGTTTACTGCCATATTGGGAAATGAATAAAAGACCTTGGCAGGTTGTCTGTGGTCTCTCAAAGGGAACCATAGTTCAAAAGGCATTTAATGCCTGAACTGGAGAGGGTTGGGCACTAAGAGTTACCCGGAGTCCTTATTGTGATCTTCTCAATTGGATCACTGTCTCCACAATAATGTTGGATCCTGTGTCTCTCTCCTGTCTGACAGGATTGTGATTTAGTAGACCATCCTTTCAGGTGGCAACACAGGTTGCTTGCCAGATCTCTAGCCAGTGGGTAAGATCCCCATCATCTCCATAAAATTCCCCTAATTGAGCACAATAGATCTTTTATCTCAATAATTTGAGACTTTGATTAGAATTATTTTGATGGAATAATGTGATTGTTTTTAGGAAATGACAATAGAAATCTATAATTTAAGATTTTCAATAATAAGATACTTGGCAATTTGTCATTAAATATTTATACAATTATATATGTGATGAAAATAATAGCAATAGTAGAAATCTAATAGGACAGACATTTGATTTCATAAAGTTACTGAAATTATATTAATAAAGAGTCCTAAATACAGATAAAGACAGACTAATTGTAGGAATAAACAAAGAAATACATCAAAAAGTAAGCACTTAAGAATAAAGTGATGCTAATTTTCTGTTTGTTTATCAATACCCTTATAATCCTGCATTTGTGTTCTATTTTATTCATGTTTTAACATTTTGTGCTAAGCAAATAGGATATGTGAAATTGTAATCAAAGAGCCAAGCCAATTGACTTTTGAAGCAATAGAGACACATCCAATGTGAAGCAATTCAAAGATAAAAAGAAAAGGAATTCAAAGTGAATGAAGGGAATTGTCAGCATTTGCGCCAAAGTAATGTAGGAAATAAAAAGTTGTAAAACTGCATGATATAGAGTTCTGATGCAGAATAAAATCAGTGGAAAATGATACATGTTTATAAACATCCAAATATTAGTACAAAGGATGCATTGATTTTGAAAGATAGATGCAACAACATGTAAAAAAAGAAATCAGCATGGACAAAATAAATTTATATTATTGATTTGGGATTATTGAACCATGGTAACAAAGAGAATAAAAGGGGTAATAGACAACTGTACCATCACATGAAAATAATCCTTGGGGAGAAACAAATAGAAGCAGATATATGAAATGACACAAGAGAAAAATAACAGTTTACATTTTAAAGGTGACAGGAAGGCACCAAGAGTAATTTAACAAAAGGTGCATTAATTTTCAAAACACTGTGTCCCTTGAACTCCAAATGTTAGATGTAAACTCCATCTGCAAAGTCATATGAACCCAAAAAATAAAAGTGCCTACAAAATGTCAATCTTGGTTCCAGAACTTGAAAACTGGCATATGCAGAAAATCTTCTAGGAAAGTATTTGCTTGAGTCTGAATTTGGAGCAGTGTGAATGAAGTTTTAGTCTGCACAATCTGCACAGTTGCATTCTGTTTTCCAGCATTGATTGGCTTAGTCTCATAAGCACAGAAATACTTTGGTGAGGATCTAAATTGAATAATTTTAGAAGATTAAATTATTGAGGAAAGAATTGTTTACCATATGAACCTGTTCCATTGTTTTGTGTATTATTGCATTTTTTAAAAAAGTAGTGCAAAGAATGTCTTTTGACTAAGATGTTGCTAGCAAATTATATTTAGAATTGCATATAGAAAAGTACAGTGCGGAACAGGCCCTTTGGCCCACGATGTTGTGCCAAGGTTTAATCCTAATGTAAAATATAGTAACAACCTACGCACCCCTCAACTTGCTGAAAGATAAAATTTCTAAAAGGTCACATACACATAATTTCTTGTGATTATAAAACTCAAATATGTATAATATCTTAATACCCAAATGATTCCAATCTTTAAAAAGTGAACATTTTTTGAAGATATTGACTTCTGTGTGGACAAAATTCATGAACTGAAGGCAACGTAGTTTCTGTTTGTGATGCTAGTTTACAGAGGAAAATGAAAAGGAGAGTTGGAGGAATCTGGAGAAATAATGGGTAAAATGTTCCATTCTTGCCCATAGCTTTCTCAAGGACTGGCAGAGGATATAATTGGGTAGGAGGCAAAAAAATAATAATTTCCCAATGAAGTTTTTCTTTTAAGTTTCTAAAGCCTTTGGAATGGATTGGGTTTCCTGGCCTTCAAGGTCAGAGACATGTTTTGCATTCATTAACATGTCAGAACTACTCATTAACACAGCAGCCCAAACAAATTATGTTTACTGGCACAATCATGCCAGCCAAAACAGGAAAACTCATGCTCATAAAACATATAAATGAGAAATGCATGTGGTAAGGTAAACGTCTCCTTTTAAGCACTGGTGAGTTCTTCAGTCACTTTGTTCCTTCATAATATGATGATGAATGGATAGAATAAACATCTGTACAATAAAAGGGGAGTGGCTTGTTCTCCCAGCTCAGCTTTTCTCTGGTTTGGTCTGGCTTGGTTTGCATTTTAGCAGTCTGGCTGTTCAGAGAAAGCAGTCAGTCAGTTTTGAGGCTGCTAGTCCAAGGAACATTTACATGGAAGAAAGTGTTCCATGTTGAATCTCTCTGAAATCTCTTTCTTCCTGTAAGGACCTGTGTTAGATTTTTCTTCTTTCACAAAGGGAATTGTTGCAAGTATTTGGAACAGCATCATTAAATTGGGATAATCTGGGTTTTCAGATAAATTAAGTTATCCTGTATTCTATTCTCTTTTGTTTGTGTTTCATTCAGTAATCTTGCAAATAAATTTTGTTTTGTTTAAAACCAAGTGATTGGGCCAGCTACATTACTCCGAGAATATCCAATGTACACCTGCTTAAAACAACTACCAAAGGTAGGGTCCGGGCTACTTTCTCGAAATGTTTTGAGGTGGTCTGGCCTGGTCCATAACAATAATGTTTTTGCACAAAGTTTGTAGTGTTACATAAAACATAGAACATTACAATGTAGTACCGGCCCTTCGGCCCTCAATGTTGCGCTGAACTGTGAAACCAATTTGAAGCCCATCTAACCTATATTATTCCATTCTCGTCCACATATCTACTCAATGACCTTTTAAATGCTATTAAAGTTGGCAAGCCTACTACAGTTGTAGATAGGCCTTTCCACGCCCCTACTACGTCTGGGTAAAGAAACTGCCTCTGACATCTGTCCTATATCTTTTACCCCTCAATTAAAGCTATGTCTCCTTGCACTAGCTATCACCATCAGAGGAAACAGGCTCCCATTGTCCTCCCTATCTAACCCTCTGATTATCTTATCTGTCTCAATTAAGTCACTTCTCAAACTTCTTCTCTCTCATGAAAACAGCCTCAAGTCCCTCAGACGTTTCTCATAAGACCTTCCCTCCATAGCAGGAGAAAGTGAGGACTGCAGATGCTGGAGATCAGAGCTGAAAGTGTGCTGCTGAAAAAGTGCAGCAGGTCAGGCAGCATCCAAGGAGCAGGAGAATCGACGTTTCGGGCATGAGCCCTTCTTCAGGATTCCTCTAAATCTCCTCTGAACTCTTTCCAAAGCTTCCACATCTTTCCTATAATGCGGTGTCCACAACTGTATGCAATACTCCAAGTGGGCCACACCAGAATTTTGTACAGCTGCACATCACCTCATGGCTCCAAAACTCAGTCCCTCTACTAATAAAAGCTAACACATTATATGTCTTCTTAACAACCCTATCAACCTGGGTGGCAACATTCAGAGATCTATGTGCATGGACACCAAGATCTCCCTATTCACCTTCACTACAAAGAATCCTACTATCTGCATTCCTGCTTCTCCTTCCAATGTGAATCACCTCACATTTTTCCACATTAAACTCCATTTGCCACCTCTCAACCCAGCTCAGCAGCTTATCTATGTCCCTTTGTAACCTACAACAATACTTCAACACTATCTACCGATCTTTGTGTCATCCGCAAATGTACTAACCTTCTATGCCCACATCCAGATCATTTATAAAAATGACAAACAGCAGTGGCCCCAACACAGATCCTTGTGGTGCACCACTAGTAACTGAACTCCAGGATGAACATTTCCCATTATATGTCCCTTTGTAACCTACAACATACTTCAACACTATCTACCGATCTTTGTGTCATCCGCAAATGTACTAACCTTCTATTCCCACATCCAGATCATTTATAAAAATGACAAACAGCAGTGGCCCCAACACAGATCCTTGTGGTGCACCACTAGTAACTGAACTCCAGGATGAACATTTCCCATTAACCACCATCATCTGTCTCCTTTCAGCTTGCCATTTTCTGATCCAAACTGCTAAATCACCCTCAATCCATCCCATGCCTCCCATATTTTATGCATAGTTTACCATGGGGAACCTTATCAAACGCCATACTGAAATCCATGTATACCACCTCAACTGCTTTACCCTCGCCCACCTATTTGGTCACCTTCTCAAAGAACTCAAAAAACTATGTTGACTATCCCTAATCAACTTACTCTTTTCTAGATCATTAGAAATCCTATCTCTTATAACCTTTTCCAATAATTTACCCATAACCGAAGTAAGACTCACTGGTCTATAATTACCAGGGTTGTCTCTACTCCCCTTCTTGAACAGAAGTGTTATAGGTGAATATTCTCCATATTGATTAACTCATGAAAAGCTTAGTAATATGTAGGCTGGCTTGTTGCTGAATTCTTAATGTTAGAAGTGAAGCCTGACTGGGCTCACACGCCTGACCAAACCAGGCAGCTACACGGGCTGATGTCAGCAAACCTGACCAGAGCAAGTGTAGCTCAAATCAAAAGTGCTGTTCTTTAAGGTTGTGTCCTTGTCCCATTCAAGCCTTTGATGTGAAGTTATCAGATGTGTATTTTCTCTTAGTTGTGATGAATGGTCAGTGGCCTGATGGTACATGAGCTGTTGTGTGTTGTAGTTTCTTTTACATTTGACGTGTGTAACTTGGCAAATGTGTGAAAGGCAATACCATTGGGATGCCAGTAATACTGTATTGAGAACTGAAATGAAGTGACACGCATATTACTCATGAGGCATCTGACTATTGACTATCATTTTGTCAGTAAATGTTGAACACTTATGTGTACCTCATAAATAGCAAGACACAAATAACAACTGGCTAACAATAAGAACACATAACAAAATGTTTCATATATTAGTCCACTAATAAGGTGCTGTCAGGAATGTTGTCATGCTTGTAGTATTGGATAGGATCTGGAATAGCTTTGGTAGATTCCTCCTAGCCGATATTAGTCTAGGCTACTGATGCCAGGTGGGGAAGGATGCCATCAACATGTCTTCGCTAGAAGAAATTCTCTGTATTGTTGAACATTAAATAATTGAAGTTATCATGAGGCCCTCCCTTCTCAACCTCTCCCCTTGTCTGTGTTGTGGTCCCCTCAGGTTAAACCGCTACCAATCATCTCTTTTTAATAAGAGAGCAGCCCTGTCATCTGGCAAGACCATGGCAACTAACTTTGATTATATATAGTTACATTGCATCTAAGATACATGATCAAATTATTTGAGACATCAGGGATAACTTAAACACTTTACTACTTTATCTATACACTGTGAACACTAAGAACAACAACTCAGGAATTTGTTAGGACAGATGGAGCATTCATGAACTATGCCCAAGAACAATCTTTTACATCCTGATACTCAGAGCTATTCTTCTGATATCATTTAACTACATTCAAGGTTGTAACTGCATTATACAACATTACACACAATACATTATCATTAATAAAAGTCGCTATTTTGTTAATAGTGAATGAAAACTTAGATGTTGTATCTGATTGTTAGAATAATCTTCAAACTTAATCATTAATTTCAAAATTGCTGGCAGGGACAAATGAAACTGTGAATCAGACACCCTGTTGTAAATCAATAAAAACATTTGAAAGGAAATATTCTATGTAAATCAGATCAATGATAGATATTAGACTAGCTAGCTTTTGGTTCCCGACTGGATTCTGGATTATTGGTGCTGGAAGAGCACAGCAGTTCAGGCAGCATCCAAGGAGCAGCGAAATC
>NC_057724.1:26106534-26108246 GCF_004010195.1 Chiloscyllium plagiosum
CAGTGCTGAGCTGGGAGTTTGAAACTAGGGTGAGGTGGGGGGAGGGGAAATGAGGAAACTGTTGAAGTCCACATTGATGCCCTGGGGTTGAAGTGTTCCGAGGCGGAAGATGAGGCGTTCTTCCTCCAGGCGTCTGGTGGTGAGGGAGTGGCGGTGAAGGAGGCCCAGGACCTCCATGTCCTCGGCAGAGTGGGAGGGGGAGTGAAATGTTGGGCCATGAGGCGGTGTAGTTGACTGGTTCGGGTGTCCCGGAGATGTTCCCTAAAGCGCTCTGCTAGGAGGTGCCCAGTCTCCCCAATGTAGAGGAGACCGCATCGGGAGCAACGGATACAATAAATGATATTAGTGGATGTATGGTTCCCTATTATCTGCTCTCTTCTTTTACTTGACAGAACTTTCCAAATTTGTGAACACTTTCACCTAGAAAGGCAAGGGCAGCAGTTACATGGAAACACCAGTTCCCCTTCAAGCCACGCACCGTCCTGACTTGAAAATATATTGCCATTCCTTTAATGTCATTGGGTCAAAATCCTTGTAATTCCCTCCTTAATGCCATTGTGGGTCTACCTACAGCACATGGACTATAGTCGTTCAAGAAGGCAGCTCACCATCACCATCTCAAGGTCAATTAACCACAGGCAATAAATACTGGTCCAGTCAGAAATATCCATGTCCCATGAATGTTTTTTTTTAAAAGCCTGTTACATAGTTAAATGCATTTTTCCTGATGCATCTATCCTGTTTGTCAAACACCTTTGCAGAATAAAATATCATATTCTGTGGCTGAGTTGATTTTATTTTGCCATCTGCACATAGATGTCAAGGTCAACGATAATTTGTATTCTCTTCATGCACTTTTGCTGCACGGAAATATCCTTAATATATCACACTCTTTGTATTGGGGGTTTGTGTTAAATATCATGGCATGAAGATGAGGTTGTTGGTGAAATTATAAAGAATATCTCTTGCTCAATGTGCTCGAGTTGTAATGTGATGAAATGTCCCCTGATGCCACAGCAGACTGTCATTCAACACTTCGCTTCAGTCTTTTTAATAAATCAATCTTGACATAATGACAACTCAGCAGAGTATTGAACCTTTTTTAGTTCGCCTTTCATCTATGCAATGTAATGATTGGTTCTGAATAAGGACCAATAGCAACTTTTCCACAAAAACCTGATGTCTACTCAAACATATTTCTGTGTCTTTTGGTTTTCTCAAAACAAAGTCACAGAAAAGAATGAACTGCTCAGATGACATCGGTATCTCAAAAGACTTTGACACTTCTTTTTGCCGCAAATTATACTACAGAATCAGGCTGGGGACATAATTAAATTCTCAATCTCAAGAGTGCACATCCTGTTTTATGTACAATCTTCAAAAAGCTTCCTATGTCCTGGATAAGCAAGTATGCAAAAATGTTGTACAGAGTCATAGAGATGTACAACATGGAAACAGACCCTTCGGTCCAACCTGTTCATGCCAACCAGATATCCCAAGCCAATCTAGTCCCACCTGCCAGCACCTGACCCATATCCCTCCAAACCCTTCCTATTCATATACCCATCCAAATGCCTCTTAAATGTTGCAATTGTACCAGCCTCCACCACTTCCGCTGGCAGCTCATTCCATATATGCACCACCCTCTGTGTGAAAAAGTTGCCCCATAGGTCTCTTTTTATATCTTTCCCCTCTCACCCTAAACCTATGCC
>NC_057724.1:26108345-26112838 GCF_004010195.1 Chiloscyllium plagiosum
AACCCTGGCAACATCCTTGTAAATCTTTTCTGAACCCTTTCAAGTTTCACAACATCTTTCCAATAAGAAGGAGACCAGAATTGCACATGTGTAGAACTGACAACCAACAGCTAACAGTTGAGGTAGAGTACTGTTACAAATCCTCTTTTCTCTACTGAGTATAAGAGTATATTTGATTAACAGTACCAGAGGACAAAATACAAGTGAGTTGTAGCAGAAAGTGACATTTGTCTTAACAATATGAAGTTCACAGCATGAAGTTAAATCGGTTAGTTAAGCATAATAACAATCAGGAGACTATGATTACACATCTATCTCTATTGGGATCTTGAGCCAGAATCATCATTTCATTATTCATGACCGTATGATAAAATTAGATTAGATAGAGCTTAACACAGACTCCAACATTAACCCCATTGCTTTATGCAACTGTCCAAAGCTGCACTTTGAGTTGAAATAGGATGTTCCAGAGGGATTAAGGAAGGAATCTATTTGGCTAGAGCAAAGGAACAAAATAGAGGCAAGTATATTGCTTGGTGTAGTCTATTGAACCAACAACTAGTGGGAAGGTTATAGAGGGACATATTTACAAGGAAATTATAGAGATAAGTAGAAGGTATATGATAATTATAATAGGGGATTTTAATTATCCAAATATACATCCAAATAGTGGTTATGTAAAAGACAGTGAAGGGGAAGAGTGCCTGGATGTGTACATAAATATTTTCTATAGTAATATGTTTCCAATGCAACAAGGAAAGAGGTTCAGATAAATCTGTTTACGGAAATGAGGTGAGCCAAGTAGGTCTGGCATTATCAGGAACTTTGAGGAAACCATGACAGTTATATCATAAGATTTAGGATGCCAATGGAAAAGGACAAGGAACGGTTCAGAATAAAATGAGAGTGTCTCACTGTTGGAGTGACCCAACACTGATCCCTCTGCTATACCACCACACTCTGTTTCCTATTACTCATCCAATTTTGGACCCATCTTACCAAGTTATCCATGTGCTTTTACCTTTTCTATCAGTCTCCCATGGTCATTGCCTGGCATTTGTGAGTTGCGAATGTTACTTGCCACTTGTCAGCCCAAGATTGGATATTGGTGATAACCACCACAAGATTTTGTTGCCCATATTTCCTCTGATGCCATTGAAATTCAGGGAATCTAGAGCCAATGTTAAGGACTACCAGAACAAATCCCTCCCATTTGTGTACTATTATGCCACCACCTCTAATGAATCTGTCTTAATGGTGAGACAGGATATGCCTGAAGATGTGATGTTGGTGTCTTTGACTGTGTGGTTTAATGTCTCCATTGACAAAGACTTAAATATCAATGACTATTTGTCCAGTCTTTTGTAACACTGATTCTCTTACAGTGTCACAGAGTCATAGTGATCTACAGTACAGAATAAGGCCCTTTGACCCATCATGTCAATGCCATGGCAGCCCAGTGGTTAGCACTGCTGCCTCAGCACCAAGGACCCAGTCTGATTCCACCTTTGTGCAACTGTCTGTGTGCATTTTGCACATTCCCTCTGTGTTTGCATTGGTTTCATCTGGGTACTTCAGTTTCCTCCACAATCCAAAGATGTGCAGGTTAGGTGGATTGGCCATGCCAAGTTGCCCATTAGTGTCCAGGGATGTGTAGGCTAGGTGGATTAGCTAACCTGAAATGCAGGTTTAAATGGATAAGGCAGGAGTTGGGTCTGGGTGGGATACTCTTCGGAGGGTCAGTGTATATTCAATGGGCCAAATGACCTGCTTTCAAACAGTATGGATTCTATTCTGATTCCATTTTCCAGCATTTGCCTAATAGTTTAGTATGCCTCAACATTGCAGGTGTACATCTAAATGCTACAGAAATGTTATGAGGGATTCTGTCTCTACCCCACCCTTACAGACAGTGAGTTCCACATTCCCAACACTTTTTTTCTCACATCTCCTCAAAATGTTCTGCCCCTTCCCTTAAATCTCTGGCTCTTGCTCATTGATCCCTCCATCAAAGGGAAATATTTCTTCTTGTCTACCCCATCTATGTCCTTCATAATTTCATACATCTCAATCAGATCTCCTCATAATCTCTTCTGCTATGAAGAAATTCAGCCCCAGTTTGTTCAATCTCTCTTCATAACTGAAACTCTTCAGCCCAGGTAAGCCTTAGCTGCATTCACAGCTGTGGATATTGTCTCTGTTGCTTTCCTGCTCAGAATAGCTTCCTACATCAGAATATCATGATCTAAATTCATCTGTTGTCCTGCTTCCAGCCAACTGCACCCAGAAGGTTTACTGTACCACCCCCATCCTCTGGCTGCAGTATTCCTGTCGGATTATGTGCCCCTCAACTCGTTGAGTGCACCAAGTTATGACTGGCTCCCTGCTGAGTCACCACTTTCCTCCACCTGACCTGTTCCAAGTGCTTGTAAATCCTGTGCCTTCTCACAACTAAAAAGTTTCAGTTAATAATTGCTAAATTTTGCATTGACAAAACCGAAACTTGCAGACTGGTCCTTAACAAGCTGACAACAAGCTAGTAATAGTCTTAATTGGTCTTTAATTAGAATCAAGGTCCCACTTTGCCTATTGTTATAAAATCACTGAGCATCAGGAGACCATTGGGAAATTGGCAGAATGCCAGACATTAAGAAATTATATGTAGTCTGCCTCAGTTCTAACCCCATTTTGCCACTAAAATCCTGTCTCTGATCTATTTAATCATGCTGCTCTTTCTTTTGGTTTTGTTAACGCAAAATTTAGCAATTATTAACTCAAACAGTTTTTTTAACAGCTTAACTTTTCACATACTTTCTCATCATCCATTTCATGTGTGCGCAACGTGGGATTTTACTTCACAGCTATTTCTGCAAAAGCAAATAATTAGATTATATCAATTGTCTTTTTTAAATTTCCAGCCTTCTTTCACTTGAGAGTAACTGTTGTGGGCAGAACTACATTCTGCCAATATATTGTGTGCATTGTATATTGTATTCATTGTATTTTAACATGCTACATCCGTGTCATGACTGTACCCAAGTTATGGCTCAGTTCATAGCTTTTCATAATATTCTATAGCAGAGCAATAACCAATACAATGCACACAATTTTCTTGAAACTCCACACTAAATTTTTAGTCAAAAATCCAGCTTCTAGTTTGACTTCTATTTATAATATTTTTATTTAACATTGTTAGTGAATGGAAAATAAACCTAAAAGTGATTAGTTAGGTGTTTTTTTCAATTATTAAAGCTTTTCAAAGGAGCAGAGTGCCCCGTTGCCAGTCCTGACCATCATTGTGCCATGCCGGAATGCAGTTGTGCACAGGTAGCATTTCCAAAGGATGTCAGAAGAGGGTGGGAAGGTGCAAACACTCTGGATGTACACTGCTTGTGAGTCATTAAGGTAGAAACACTTGCTCTGAAGAAGCTACATCTGAGAAAGATAGGGAGGGGTAGTGGCGTGGAAGTGTTCATCTGGATAGGAAGTCTCAAACTAGCAGAGCAACCACTTGCTCTGGGCCTCATCCACCCAGACTTTGGAACCTCTGAGAAGGAGGAAGTGCAGTAATATCAGAAACAATAATTGGGTCAACTTTGGCATGGGCGCAGGCAGAGAATGGCGCAATGGAGCACGCCAATTGATACCTGTGGCAGAGAAGGCAGCCCCAGTGGAAGGCATGTCATCCAAAGCAGAAACATCTCCAGATGCACACATGGATGCAGTGACAGGAAAGACCAAAAGTCTGCATGTTAGCTGTTCATGGTCTCTGCACCACTGGAGCTGAGGCTCAGCAAAAACTGGGGAACTTGCTACTTTGATATGGCTCAACTATTGAGTGCATGTTGGTAGTCTAGGGAGATATGGCATAGAAATTAGAGTACTTGTGATTAACATTAGCAAGTTTTCAGCTTGTAGGTTCAAGCCTCATTTCAGGAGCTCAGTTGATTGAGTGAAAGGAAATCAAGTATCATACACCACTTCAGTTTTGAGGTGTGCTGCACTATTTCAGGAGACATCTTGCAGGCAAAGTATTAAACTGATGCCTGTTTCCCCCCTCTTAGATTTTATTTCATTATTTCAAAGGGGAGCAGGGGAGGTATCTATGATATCATGGACATTAATGTTTCTCTGTTAATCAATATCACAAAACAGGAAGGGGGCAAGTCTCAGATATAGTCACATAGGTGGGTTAACTCCAGGAAAGGTAAGAGAGGTAGGCAGCTAGTGCAGGAGTCTTTTGTGGATATATCCATTTCAAACAGGTATGCTGTTTTGGAAATTAAAGGGGGTGATGGATTCTCAGGGGAACATAGCATGAACAGACAAGTTTCTGGTATTGAGACTGGCTCTAATGCAACGAGGGGTACATCGGCTTCCAAGAGATCAATTGTGTTAGGGGATTCTCTAGTCCGAGGTACAGACAGA
Organism: Chiloscyllium plagiosum; assembly: GCF_004010195.1. NCBI lineage: Eukaryota > Metazoa > Chordata > Chondrichthyes > Orectolobiformes > Hemiscylliidae > Chiloscyllium > Chiloscyllium plagiosum. Next base: position 26,112,774 of record NC_057724.1, read on the forward strand.
CATTTCTGTGGCCAGCAGCGAAAAATCAGAATGGTGTGTTGCTTCTCTGGTGCCAGGATCAAGGA
>NC_057724.1:26113267-26152478 GCF_004010195.1 Chiloscyllium plagiosum
GGAACATGGGACTGGGATCTCATAGCAATTACAGAAATGTGGCTCGGGGATGGGCAGGACTGGCAGCTTAATGTTCCAGGGTACAAATGCTACAGGAAGGATAGAAAGGGGGGCAAGAGAGGAGGGGGAGTGGCATTTTTGATAAGGGATAGCATTACAGCTGTGCTGAGGGAGGATATTCCCGGAAATACATCCAGGGAAGTTATTTTGGTTGAACTGAGAAATAAGAAAGGGATGATCACCTTATTGGGATTGTATTATAGACCCCCTAATAGTCAGAGGGAAATTGAGAAACAAACTTGTAAGGAGATCTCAGGCTATCTGTAAGAATAATAGGGTAGTTATGGTAGGGGATTTTAACTTTCCAAACATAGACTGGGACTGCCATAGTGTTAATGGTTTAGATGGAGAGGAATTTGTTAAGTGCGTACAAGACAATTTTCTGATTCAATATGTGGATGTACCTACTAGAGGAGGTGGAAAACATGACCTACTTTTGGGAAATAAGGCAGGGCAGATGACTGGTGTCAGTGTGGGAGCACTTTGAGGCCAGCGACCATAATTCTATTAGATTTAAAATAGTGATGGAAAAGGATAGAGCAGATCTAAAAGTTGAATTGGAGAATCTAAATTGGAGAAAGGCCAATTTTGATGGTATTAGACAAGAACTTTCAAAAGCTGATTGGGGGAAGCTGTGCACAGGTAAAGGGACGGCTGGAAAATGGGAAGCCTTCAGAAATGAGATAACAAGAATCCAGAGAAAGTATATTCCTGTCAGGGTGAAAGCAAAGGCTGGTAGGTATACGGAATGCTGGGTGACTAAAGAAATTGAGGGTTTGGTTAAGAAAAAGAAGGAAGCATATGTCAGGTATAGACAGGATAGATCGAGTGAATCCTTAGAAGAGTATAAAGGCAGTAGGAGTACACTTAAGAGGAAAATCAGGAGGGCAAAAAAGGACATGAGATAGTTTTTGCAAATAGAATTAAGGAGACTCCAAAGGGTTTTTACAAATACATTAAGGACAAAAGGGTAACTAGGGAGAGAATAGGTCTCCTCAAAGTTCAGCAAGGTGGCCTTTATGTGGAGCTGCAGAAAATGGGAGAGATACTAAATGAGTATTTTGGATCAGTATTTACTGTAGAAAAGGATATGGAAGATATAGACTGTAAGGAAATAGATGGTGACATGTTGCAAAATGTCCACATTACAGAGGAGGAAGTGCTGGATGTTTTGAAATAGGTAAAGGTGGATAAATCCCCAGGATCTGATCGGGTGTACCCGAGAACTCTGTGAGCAGCTAGAGAAGTGATTGGTGGAACTCTTGCTGAGATATTTGTATCATTGATAGTCACAGGTGAGGTGCCGGAAGACTGGAGGTTGGCAAATGTGGTGCCACTGTTTAAGAAGGGTGGTAAGGACAAGCCAGCAAACTATAGACCAGTGAACCTGACTTCGGTGGTGGGCAAGTTGTTGGAAGGAATCCTGAGGGACAGGACATACATGAATTTGGAAAGGCAAGGACTGAATAGGGATAGTCAACATGGCTTTGTGCATGGGAAATCATGTCTCACAAACTTAATTGAGTTTTTTGAAGAAGTAACAAAGTGGATTGATGAGGGCAGAGCGGTAGATGTGATCTATATGGACTTCAGTAAGGCGTTCGACAAGGTTCCCCATGATTAGCAAGGTTAGATCTCACGGAATACAAGGAGAACTAGCCATTTGGATATAGAACTGACTCAAAGGTAGAAGACAGAGGGTGGTGGTGGAGGGTTGTTTTTCACACTGGAGGTCTGTGACCAGTGGAGTACCACAAAGATCGGTGCTGGGTCCTCTACTTTTTGTCATTTACATAAATGATTTGGATGAGAGCATAAGAGGTACATTTAGTAAGTTTGCAGATGACACCGAAATTGGAGGTGTAGTGGACAGCGAAGAGGGCTACCTCAGATTACATCAGGATCTTGACCAGATGGGCCAATGGGCTGAGAAGTGGCAGATGGAGTTGAATTCAGATAAATGCAAGGTGCTGCATTTTGGGAAAGCAAATCTTAGCAGGACTTATACACTTAATGGTCAGGTCTTAGGGAGTGTTGTTGAAGAAAGAGACCTTGGAGTGCAGGTTCATGGCTCCTTGAAAGTGGAGTCGCACGTAGATAAAATAGTGAAGAAGGCATTTGGTATGCTTTCCTTTATTGGTCAGAGTATTGAGTACAGGAGTTAGAAGGTCATGTTGCGGCTATACAGGAAATTGGTTAGGCCACTGTTGGAATATTGCATGCAATTCTGGTCTCCTTCCTATTGGAAAGATGTTGCGAAACTTGAAAAGATTCAGAAAAGATTTACAAGGATGTTGCCAGGGTTGGAGGATTTGAGCTATAGGGAGAGGCTGAACAGGCTGGGGATGTTTTCCCTGGAGCGTCGGAGACTGAAGGGTGACCTTATAGAGGGTTACAAAATTATGAGGGGCATGGATAGGTAAATAGGCAAAGTCTTTTCCCTGGGGTCAGGGAGTCCAGAACTAGAGGGCATAGGTTTAGGGTGAGAGGGGATAGATATAAAAGAGACCTAAGGGGCAACCTTTTCACACAGAGGGTGGTACGGGTATGGAATGAACTGCCAGAGGAAGTGGTGGAGGCTGGTACAATTACAACATTTAAGAGGCATTTGGATGGGTATATGAATAGGAAGGGTTTGGAGGGCTATGGGCCGGGTCCTGGCAGGTGGGACTAGATTGGGTTGGGATATCTGGTCGGCATGGACGGGTTGGACCGAAGGGTCTGTTTCCATGCTGTATATCTCTATGACTCTGAGGTCATTATCACACTTAGCTTCATGCAATTTGGCAGCTTTGTTTCCTGCATTACACCAATGATTATATTTCAAAAGTACCTCATGAGCTTTAAAGAACTTGGGGACACCCTGAGATCATTGAAGGTCCTGTACAGGTCATACTGCTATAATGTGTGTTTCATCAATGCAAATTCACCGTAACGTGATTGATGAATTGAGGACACTCCTTCTGAAGTGAAAACTTTTAAAACATGTGTTGGCTGTAGCGTGATTATATCACCAACACTTTAAGTATTGTTTCTAAAGCTTGATTTTTCTGTAACCCGGGGTTGTGCAAGGATGCAACCATCACGGGCAGCATCCGAGGAGCAGGAAAATCGATGTTTCAGCTTCCTGATGAAGGGCTTTTGCCTGAAATATCGATATAAATATCTTAGCTGCAATCATCCAGGTCACCAGCACCATTAGGGCATGGTTGGAAAATCAGGAAGAACCAGTATTGCATTAGCTATAGAACTGGTTCCCCATTAAAATTCTCAATTCAGCAAAAATGAAAATTGTTTTTTTTTCAATTCAGTAAATCTTCAAGCAATTTTATACTTAAATTGAATTTATTTCTCTTTTGCCTTGTTGAGGTGATGTTCAATTTTATTTTGGAAAGCGATGATCTGAACACTTCATCTTTGATGATCATTGTAACCCTAAGGGATTAAAGGAAGGTAACTGTAGAAGGAGGTTGCAGGGACAGGGGAGTGCCAAAAATGAAGCAACTTGTCCTTGATGGATTATTTATTGGATTTTGTTAGGTCACAGTGAACACAGATAAAATTATGCACTGTAAGCTTATTTATTGATTTACTGAGAATTTAGATGAAAGTCTGCACATAGGTCATTTAATTAGTATTAATATGAAAGTTGTTCTAGTGCAGTGCATGGCAGTTTAATATACCACCTCTGTGAAATGCAGAATCCCATTGCAACACAGTAAACTTTCCTTATGTTTTCTGGGTAATGACACTTGCATTGCCAAATTCTCTCATTATCAGAATTTTGTGGAGTCCATTACCCACGAACCTAAATGGACTAAAGCATCAGCAATGCAGAGGCTCAATGTCCTGCGATTCATTTGGAGATATAAGCAATCACATCTATAGTTAATTGTATAAAGGTTAATACAAAGGATTATCCTTGGTTTTGATATTACAGGGGGCATGATGTATAAAGAATTCAGAGATGAGGTAGTGAAAGCAGGTTTGTTTCTTTTTTATATGCATTTTTACTCCTTTGGCGTTGGGCAGTGTTCCAAACATTTGCTGTATTCTCCTGATAGCTCACTGAATTTGTTCAGTTATTATCAGAACATTGCAGACCATGAAAAGTATAAGGTTTGATACTGAACACCAGATCCTGACTCCCAAGGAGGGTAGCTCAAATCAAGTCATTTCCTAACTCTCCTGAGAAAAGGTAATCAAGAAGCATGAGTTTTGCAGGGGTTTGGGGTAGAGGGGTCTGTTGGTTGGTACTGCAGGGAGGTTGTTTTGGAATGCAGCTGTTTCCAATTCATGGGAGATAGTGAGTGGACCCTCTTACTATTGATGCCAACAGCTGCACTCCACAACAACTTCCCTGCAGTACCAACCATTAGACCCCTCTACCCCCAAATTAAAAAAAGGGGTGGGAAATCAAGGATGAGTGTAGGGGTCTCTTGTGATACAGTCGTAGTATCCCTACTCCTAGACTGGGAAGCCTGGGTTCAAGTCCCTCTAGCTCCAGAGGAATGTAATAACATCCCTAAACAAGTTAATTATAAAATTTGTTAAATAATAAAATTAAAATTCAAAGGTGGTCATTTAAAAAAAATTACATCTCATACAGTCTTCATCAATCCTTCAAGAGCATTTACATCTACTCCCTCAATTGGAAACTCCCACCTGGTGAAATAAAGCCCTTGCAAAAACCAAACAGGAATGGTTTTGTACTTGCCACTTATTTTAAGCACTCAGTTTGTGTTTCCCCTATGTGTGCTCCACATTTCAGCCATTTCCACAGTTTGCTACAATTAATCTCAACATCTTTTCCATCAGGGATTGATTCTAGTGCTCCAATACATTCACTGGGTGAAATGACTTTTGTACCTGTGAATAAATGTAATTCTTCGTGATTCCGATGTATCCACATTTGAATGAAGTAATGTTTCACAAATGCTGCAAAATGCCAAATTACTTATGTTAAATTTTAGTGCAGGATTGTCAACTAGCCCAGATACACATTACCAAAAAGTGCTTGGTGTTTTTCTGTACTAATGGACCCAAGTAAAGGATCAAGTTATCCAGTAAACCACTGTCAAAAGAAGACCAAGTAAATTCATAAATTCCTGCATTATGTGTGAGAGAAGTGAATTAACTAATTCAAAAGTAGTCAAGAAACAAATCTACAGTATTTAGAGCACAAATGGGGGAAAAAATGAATTTATACTTGTATTCCTTGTAGTGACTCAAAATTTTGTAGAGGAGGTGAATCAGTTTGAAGCAAAATTATTGTTCTGTAATATTACAGGGATTTGACCACATCCTGAAGGATGATATTGATGAATCATTAAGGGAATATTGTCCTGTGGTTATAGTATTGGGTGCATGTAAAGCTTTCCTTCACATTTTTAAAAGGAAAGGTCAGGGGTTATTTGGTGACAGAGTCAACAATAAGTTATAGAGCATTTTTAATGTATTGAAACATGCCAAGCTGCTTCACATAACCATTTATGACATGAGGAACACAAGAAGGAATTAGGTCAACTATTGTCAAAGCTAGATCAAAAAGGTCAGTTTTAAGAAGTAGCCTTATAAAAGGGAAACAATTGGAAGATGGAGAGTTTTACAGAGGGAATTCTGGAGCTTACAGCCGAGGTGGCTGAAGGTTTAGTCACTAATGCTGGAGCAAGCATAATTTGGTATGTACATGAAACCAGAGTTAGTGGAGCACAGATATCTCAGAAGATTATAGTGTTTGAGAAAATAATAGTGATGGGGAAGGGGAAAGAGTCTGGAAATGGACCATCCTAATGATTGCACAAACAGGAGGACAAACGTTCATCTTGGGATGACATGTGTCTCAAGAATTTCGGACAGACAAGCTTAATCTTAAGATCACTGCCAGTGCAAGGGAATGGAGTCAGTAGTAAAATCATAGAATTTCGGAACCACCTCAATCTTCCACTGCACATTGGGAAAGCAGATGACCTAATTAAGTGTACCATTGCTGTTTGTTGAAACTTACTGTCTGCATTTTGCATGTTGTTGAGATAACATTTATAAAAATTGACAAATATTTACAACCATGAGATATAAGAACTAAATTAGTATCATAAAACTTGCTCCACCATTCGATCATGATTTATATGTTTCTCAATCCCAATCTCTTGCCGCCTTGCCATAGCTCTTGATCCCCTTACTAATCAAGAATCTATCTATCTTTGTCTTAACTACACTCAATGACTGAATCACTTAATTGGCTGCAGTTTGTTTTGGGTAAATTTGAGGATGTGAAGGGTACTAAAAGAATTTAATGGTGTATGAAGTTATCTTGGGCATCTATTATTCCCTTAAGAATTTTGCAAAGATCTAAGAGATCACCTCTCATTCTTCTAAACTCTAGACAATGCAAGCCCACTCTCTTTTCATTGGACAGTCCCACCATTCAGGAATTAGTCTGGTGAACCTCTACCATACTCCTTTTATGGCAATGGTATCATTCCTCAGGCAAGAGGACCAAAAATTGTACACTATTAAAAGTTTTCAGTTTTAAAATTAACCACACATATGGTACATCCCAATGCTTTAGTGGCTAAAGTTACACCTATGTCTTATGCTTCTGTAGTTCATCAATAATGCATAGTCATTACTGAAAGTCCCATGATAGGTTTCGGAGAACTTTGAATCTTAAAACAGAGATGAAAGTCTCCAGCTGTATCTTTTGTTTATTAATGCCGTTAGCCATTGCCCTACATTGCAAGTCCCTATCTCTGTGATCATCAAGAAACACAAAATCAAAAATGAAAGTTAGTGCTGTTAATAAATAAAATGTTCAAAATTACAATTCTTAAAACTGTTCTGAAATTAAATTCATTACTTTTTTAAAAGCTCATTTTTGACAAGTAGGATATTTTAATGTTCAATATTTAAAGCAAATAATCATATTATACTTCACTGCAGATTTTCATTTACCGCTCTGTTTGGGGAGAAATTCTAGCACCACTTCTAACACACTGCTAGAACTTCTGAGGGAGAGGCAGAACTATATACTTGGCTTACTTAGTGTTTGTCAGTGAATCTGCACATGGTGTGTAAGTAGCAGCCTGTGGCCCAAGGGAATTGATATATCTCTGCATGATGCAACATTACACACTTAAATTTCTTCCTGCACCTATGCATAATCTACCAAAAGCATTGTTTATATATGTATTAAAATGCATAATTTTTAGCTATAGAGGATCAAATATAGGTTTCCACTTCTTAAATCACATTTCCTACTTTTTCCAAACAAAATATAAGGAGATAAATGTTATTTAGAATAGATTGCACAAGAATGAGCCCAACTTTATAAGAGAGCAATTTGTTCTTGTCAATTCACAATCATTCATAAAGCACTCAGCCTCTGCTCTTAAGATTTATAATGTCATCAGGACCATTTGATTGAAGTACTGCTGTGCAAGGCATGCCAACCATCCAATACCCTATACATCATCTGTAGAGTTTGAATACGTAATTGCTTTTATTTATCAACATAATTTTAAAGGGAAAATACTGGAACAATCATCCAATTTAACAGGCAGAAATAAAATATTGATTTTCTTTTCTTTTTGACAAGTATTTTTCATTGTTTCTTCCTCCTTCTCTCTGAAAACATTTATTAATTTTGGGGGTAAGGTATTAAGAATGCTATGTATCTCAACCAGTTGGTCATAGGTTACCCATGAGCCTCAACAGTAAATGTCTATTTTAATCTGGGGGTCCTATGCCCCCTGTAACTGTAACTCTGTTGTTTACTGATATTTGTATTCCTATGTTCCCAAATGGATTTTGCTGGATGTTAATTGGAGATGAAAACACTGTTTAATTGAGATTTATTTCTCCTTCCATCTCTAAGTGAGAGAACACGGTTGTAGATTTCCATTCTTGTTGTTTGAGATCAGCAGATTCAGACCAAATACTTAACCCATGACCTTGCCCGTGGCACAGTACATCAACGGATAAACTGTTTGATCTATCAGGAAATGTGGCAAAAATGATCATAGGTAACAATATCCAGGAGATCTGTTTGTTTCAGACTGTATAGTTGTCCAATTATTCTAATAATCCTGAGTTAGGTCAATATTTGGCACTTCATTAATTTATTTGAAATTAAATGCATTTCACCATTTAAGCTAAGAACTTTAAATTCATTTTTCAAATACTTTTCTCAAGATGAGAAGAGACAAATCAATGCTTTTTCTCCAATTTAACTGAGCGAAAGGAATCTTACCAGACCCTGAGTGATTTGGGGTTTAGTGGTATGAATGGGAGAATTGGGCCCCATCTCAATGCACATTAGTCTTGTCATATCTTGTAAGCTTTTCTCAAGTGATGTGGTAAGATTATCACTAGGCAGTAGCAAGTTCTCAATGACACTTATCACTACCCTGTGAAATGGTCTTGTTAACAGCTATGTGGTATGATCTTACCAAACACACCATGCATGCTAACTGTCAGAAAAACACATGGAAGCCAGAACAAGTTCTTCGCAGGTTCAGCTCAACACTTGCTCCATACACCTCCATGTGGGACATCAAGCATCAGTAGTGCTGAGGGTCACACCTCCAGTTCTTTGACTGGATCGAGATGCATCTCTGAGCGTGAAACCTGAATCTGTGTTAGTATTCTATAGATTTGCCTACAGCTCATTTCCATTTTGTTCAAGCAAAGCTTCACTGTTAATCTGCCGATATATCTGTCATGAAATTTGTGAACTCGTCACTTTACCTTGTTGAGTAGTTTGAACATTTTCATTTATCCTCTGTGGATGTCTTCCTGGTGAACTTGTTATTTTTATAGTTTTAGTCGCAGTATCAGAGAATTGCCGTTTACTTACAATTATCTCTCTCTGTGCTTCTGATAGTTCTTCTTTGGAAGGCAAAGGATTGTATGTTGTTTTTGAACTTGTGTTTGCTCATCATTTGACAATGAAGTTAGATCTGATGCATCAATTACTTCATGAAATTATTTTGCTGTTTCAAAACCTTATTTGGTTTATCTAAATGACCTCAAGTGGGTTGTACTGTTCTTTCTTGTTCTCAACATTTGCTTATTCTGTCAAACATTGTTAATTTTCATCATATCAATCACCTTCAGTAATGAAAGAAATGGAAACAATTTCCAAAACTCTTGTAAACTTGCAGACTTCTTATCTATTGTTAGTTAGAAACAATTATCTTATGCCAACATACTTAAACGCACTGATTCTTGTTTTCTTTTTGAGTTCGTCCATAAGTCTAGGAAGTGCAATGAAATCTTCTGCCAAATGTACTTTTGCTAGCTGATTAACAATAATTTGTTGCTGGACCAGTTGCTCCTTCAGAACTAGTTGAACTCCTTTAGCTACCTCAAGGATGTTGATTAGGAGAAAGTGAGGACTGCAGATGCTGGAGATCAGAGCTTAAAAATGTGTTGCTGGAAAAGCGCAGCAGGTCAGGCAGCATCAAAGGAGAAAGAGAATTGACATTTCAGGCATAAACCCTTCTTCAGGAAGATTCCTGCAGAAAGACTTATGCCCGAAACGTCGATTCTCCTTCTCCTTTGATGCTGCCTGACCTGCTGCACTTTTCCAGCAACACATTTTTAAGCTCAAGGATGTTGATGTCAAAATATGTATATAGGCTCAAAAGTCCACTTCACCATGTAACCAAGCCTTGTGATTAGATTAGATTCCCTACTGAGTGGAAACAGGCCCTTCAGCCCAACAAGTCCACACCAACCCTCCGAAGACTAACCCACCCCCCTCTGACTAATGCACCTAACAACTATGGACAATTTAACATAGCCACTTCACCTGACCTGCACATCTTTGGAATGTGGGAGGAAACCGAAGTACCCAGAGGAAACCCACACAGACATGGGGAGAATGTACAAACTCCACACTGACAGTTGCCCAAGGCTGGAATCAAACCTGGGATCCTGGCGCTGTGAGGCAACAGCACTAACCACCAAGCCAACGTGCCAACTTATGATTCTTGATTGTTATTTCAGCCATGATAGTTGATCTGGTACGACAATGACAATTCCTCTGTATTGAGTTTAAAATTAATGAGATATCTATTTATCTTAATAGATATGTTCTGATGACAAAACCAGAAGCAGGTTTTGTCAAATTGGAGTTGGTTTGATCATCAATTTCCCCAGGAAAGTCTCTGGTACCTTTCTTCTGTTGAATCATGCTTTTATACAAGTTTTATTTGTGCGCTCAGAATGAAGTAATTATCAAAAGTTGTTAGAGCTTTTTTTTAAGTGTCAGTGCCTTCTTTTATATTTCAGTAATTTATAACATCAATGACTGCAGGTCCTATTGAATACAATTTATTTGCTTGTTCATTTTGAATGAAATCTGTATCCCAAGAACGTATTTTTTTTTCTCCAAAGCATTTAATCATGTGTTGTGTTTTGCCCATCACTGATGTTAGTTCACTGCAGTCATATTATTTGTCCTGCATTTTTTCTAAATGTTGTTATTTATTGGTAATAACATAAAGCTGTTTGTAACCTTCTAGTTTTTAGGTTTCTCAACTTGCAGTATTTAACTGCTGTATTAAACCTTTGTTGTAAATACTATTCAAGCTTTTAAAATCTATTAGTATTATGATCGCAGCTGAGATTAATATTCAGATCTCAGAGTGAAATCTGCTGTGATTAATAAGGAGAGCAAGGGTTATGGGGCGCAGACAGGAGAATATGGTTGCAACACATCAGCCATGATCAAATAGTGGAGCAGATTTGATGGGCTGAATGGCCTAGCTCTTGTCCCACACCTTATGGTCTTATAATCTTACTGATAGATCATGAGTTTTATTTTTGCAGTTTGGTTTCTATGGTTTCCTTCGTCATTTCCGCCACCTCCAAACAGACCCCACCACCAAGGATATATTTCCGTCCCCACCCCTATCAGCGTTCTGGAAAGACCACTCCCTCCGCGACTCCCTCGTCAGATCCACACACCCCCACCAACCCAACCTCCACTCCCGGCACCTTCCCCTGCAACGGCAAGAAATGCAAAACTTGCGCCCACACCTCCCATCTCACTTCCCTCCAAGGCCCCAAGGGATCCTTCCATATCCGTCACAAATTCACCTCCACCTCACACACATCATTTACTGCATCCGCTGCACCCAATGTGGCCTCCTATACATTGGGGAGACAGGCCGCCTACTTGCAGAACGTTTCAGAGAGCACCTCTGGGACACCCGCACCAACCAACTCAACCGCCCTGTGGCTGAACACTTTAACTCCCCCTCCCATTCCGCCAAGGACATGTAGGTCCTTGGCCTCCTCCATCGCCAGACCATGGTAACACGATGCCAGGAGGAAGAGCGCCTCATCTTTCCCCTAGGAACCCTCCAACCACAAGGGATGAATGCAGATTTCTCCAGCTTTCTCATTTCCCCTCTTCTCCTCTTCCTTTGATGCTGCCTGACCTGCTGCGCTTTTCCAGCAACACATTTTTAAGCTCTGGTTTCTATGGTTGTCAGACACTGAACATATTTACACATAGCTACCAATCTCCTTTTAATAAAAGAAAAAATGTTGATTACAAAAAAGAAAAGAACAATGAAATCACGTATATGGCAATTTAGAAGGATCTTGACGTAAACACTAAATAAAAAAATTAAAGTTCTTTTCCCAGCAATATCCTTGACAGATACTCAATACCAGTGAAGTATCATACATATTTTAACTCTATAATTTACTTAACTATTGAAGTTACAAACATTTCCTTTTCATAATTCACTAGATTTTTTTTTCATTCACTAAATGTGAGTCCTTCTATTACTGTCTCTCCTTGATGTACACCTGTTGGACTATAACCTGGTGTTGTGTGATTTCTAACTTTGTACACCCCAGTCCAACATCGGCATCTCTAAATCATTACTTCACTGACATTTCCTGATTGAACTTTCAGAAGAACCTTGTCCACTTAAACTGTTAATATAGTTTTAAGACTTTTTCTGAAATCTTGGATGGTTACAAAGTAAACTGCCCTTCTGCTAGTAACAAAGTGCTCTTCGCAACTAAAACCTGATTATGGTACTTAGTTTATCTTTCTGTATGCTATAGAAGTTAAGCTTTGTAAAACTTTTATTGGTTATCTCCCTAGATGATTTATCTTATTAATTTAAGTTACACAGTTTGTTTGAAAATTATGTTTGAACACATGGTGCAAAATTACATTTAAGAGAAGCAAATCACCTTCCTAGAACTGAAAAATAAAAACTACTTTTCCTCCACTTTCGAATATTAACAATATTCTACAATACAATAGCAATGCCGTATTTCACTTTCGAAAAAAAGTTCCAATTTTTAACTAGAGCATTGTTTCCACATTTTATTTATCTTGACTTTTAAATTCTGTTAAGTAGCTATCTGCATCACTGTACTGCCTCTTGGAAATTTCCTCACATTGCTTTTGCTCAGACCATGACAAAATGGATATCTCCCAACCAGACTGAGCTTTTCCATTGTTTCACAGACAAAATGGATAAGGTACCTATGTCCTCATGTTCCCACTGTGATAAAATGGGAACACATTTACCTTCTGTCACCTTCTGTCAGACTCTGACTTGGAAATATTCTACATCATACTTTTGGTGCCTTACACTGCATTGCAGCATTGCTGATGCTGCAGCCTTGGTATAAATTAATATAAAGTTCCTTGACTTCACTACTATAACCAAGCCTTGTGATTCTTGATTGTTATGGTAGTGACACTGAATATATACAGTAAGTGCTTTTTCTTACCTATAACCTTCAAATCTTGGTCCTTAATTTATGTTTTTTTTTCCCTTCATGTGCACTATATTGCAAAAAGAGATTTGGATTGGACAGGGCAAGCTCATAATATCGCAGGCTGCTAACACTGACAGCACACATGAAGTTGCGAGTGAATGGATGAAGATGATGATTAAACAAGAATGTGGCCTTCAGTGACATTAGTGATAGGCAGTAAGATTGATATAGTAAAATGGTAATTTAGAAGGCACAGCAGACAGAGGGAAAGTTATCGCAGAGCTGCGGATGACCACACAAGTTTGGATGCTAAAAACAAAATGTCTTGCATATGTCTCAAACGTAAGAACATAACAAATAGGAACAAGAGTAGGCCATCTGCCCCGTTGAGCCTGCTCTGCCATTCAATAATATCATGGTTGATCTTTTCATGGACTCAGCTCCATTTACCTGCTCACTCACCAAAACCCTATATCTATCTTTGCCTTAAGAACATTCAACGAGATGGCCTCAAATGTTTGACTGGGCAGGAAATTCCATAGATTCACAACCTTTTGGGGGAAGAAGTTCCTCCTCAACTCAGTCCAAAGTCTGCTTCCCCCTTACCTTGAGATATATCCCCGATTTCTAGTTTCATCCACCAATGTAGACAACCTCCTTGCTTTTATCTTATCTATTCCCTTCATAATTTCATATGTTTCTATAAGATCCCCCCTCATTCTTCTCAATTCCAATAAGGATAGTCCCGGTTTGCAGTGTTTGTGGAAAACTCAAACTCTGGAATAAGAAACACAGAATAGAGAGTGGTGAAGATGGTAAAGGAGTTACAAGAGCCAGAACATCAGGGCAAATGAGGAATAAAATAAACCAAAACATCTGTACACATAAAGGTCACAATAATATAAGGCTACAATAGACATAAGGAACAAAAAAGTTGCATGGAGTGTTTGGAAGTGACAATTCCCAAAAGCAAAACAAGAATGAAACAACTGTTCAGATCAGGAAGGTGGTAAAAAATAAATCTGAAATTGAAGTCTAATGCTTACTCACAGATTAGCCTCATCCTGCTCAGACTATACAGCAAGATCCTTCCAGAAATTTGATTGAAAATCATTCTCCAAGATGTCCTGCTGAGGAAGCCCTCAAACTGAACAATGTCCTGCTGACAGAAAATGGTGTAATTAAGATTCAATAGCAAGAAATTATGCAAATTGAAAAAAGCATGCAAAAGACAGAACTACATTTTAAGTCATTGAAACAGGTGGTCCCACTCTCGTGAGGTTAAGCAATTGCAAAGGGCGGTAGTCAATCTCAGTAATCCATGAACTGTAAAAGGCATCACTGAACAACACTGGAAACCACCTAGAAAGAATGATCTAGTCCAAGTTTTTCCAGATTGTTTTGATGAGATAGTTGAATGCTGTGATGCTGATGCTCCTTTAACAAGGTTATGGTGTATTTGGCTTTATTTTTCTGTAAAGTCTGAGCTTGGATGAGTTGTCAGGCCAATTTGATTATAGCTAACAGATATTGCCTCAGGGAAAAGGTTTTCAAGTTCAAAAAAACCTGCAACAATGAAAGGGGAGTGTCCAGGTATCCTAGCTCAGCTTTTCTCTGGTTTGATTTAGGTTTTAGCAGTCTGGCTATTCACTGAAAACAGTCAGTGTTGTGAAGCTGCTGGATCTAAAGAAGCATGTCCAGGCTGATCCTTCTCTCTCTCTGACTTCCCTCCTGTGAGTTCCTTTTGTGCCAAGGGGTGGTTATGGGGATTGTTGCAATTATTGGGAACAGCATCGTTAAATTGGGATAATTTGTAGGATTTTTGGATAAGTTAAGTTATTCAGTATTCTGTTCTCTTTTGTTTGTGTTTCATTTGGTAATCTTGTAAATACAGTGTTCTGTTTAAAATTAAGTGGTTTAACCAGCATATCTGCATTATATTTGCTTAAAACAATTAGCAAAGGTAGGGTCTGGTCCACTTTCTTGAAATGTTTTCAGAGCTAAAAGGAAGCCTTGAGAGTTCCAAAAAAAATAGGAGAAAAGCAAGTGATTGCAGAGTTATAAAACCTGCGGACTGGGTAAATTCCATTATTATGAGAGATCATTTACAAAGACGAATAAATAGGTTG
Source organism: Chiloscyllium plagiosum (assembly GCF_004010195.1). NCBI lineage: Eukaryota > Metazoa > Chordata > Chondrichthyes > Orectolobiformes > Hemiscylliidae > Chiloscyllium > Chiloscyllium plagiosum. The sequence continues at coordinate 26,128,216 of NC_057724.1, forward strand.
CAGTCAGTCACTAAAATGTTCCAAGACCAATATTGAAAGGCACAAAGAGTTTTTGACTGAAAAGGACAGAGTATTAATTTAGAAAGTTCAGGCTGCTCAAGAAGAAAGTATTCAGAAAGTCCCAAGATAGAAATTTCCAGTTAGAGAACCAAGCGGCTGCTCTGGAAAGACTGACGGCTGAGCAGGATAGAACTTACAATGCCGAAAAGGAAGCATAAGAGAAATGACAAGATGTACAGTTAGCAGAGATGGCATTCATGAGCGAGATCCTGAATCTCAGGCTAAACAGCTCATATTTCAAACAGAAGAACCTGGGAAAAGAGAATATTGACAGTGCCAAGTTCAGGTTGCAAACTAATGAACTGCAGATGTAGCTTAACACTATAATACAGTCAGGGAATGAGTTACTGAGAACTGATGACAAACTGTGAAAAATGCTGGAGTGTTTCAAAGAGGGAATATAAAATATAAGAAGCCATACAGAGACGACTGAGCCAGAAATGTAAAAGCAGGTGGCAAAAAAGTACATAGCGTGGTAGGAAGAGAAACATAAGGTGTATAATCAGAACACAAAGTTTTGAGACGTACTGCAAGGTCAGAGGTTTACTTTATATCACAAGAAATAAAATACATTTGACTATCTGAATTATATCAGGTAGAATGGGCTGTAGTTTGTAAGACATAGCATCCTCTTACAGATTGCCACACTGACCCTTCTTTTTTATGAAAGGAGAGATTTCTGACAAGAGATTCCAATCAGGTCTCCTTCAGAAATGTGGAAATGCACTACCATTCTGACAGCTCTCTCATAATGCAGACTTGTCATGGGAAAACAAACCACGCCTCCTTATTCACAGCAGTTAGTTGCTGAATTCCGAAATTTAAAAGATCCAGAATCACAGAGCTGCCATTGCGACAGCTGTTGTCAAACAATAAATATATAAAGTATGTGTGGGGTTCAGGCAATGAATGGGTTGGGGGATGCTAGTAGGTAAAATGATGAGTAAGTAGGATTCTAATTGGGTCGGTGCGCAAGGTGGAGTATCATGTATGATCCTTTTTGTTCACTTCTAGGACGTGGGTGTTGCTGGTTGACCCGCATTTACTGCCGGTCCCTACTTGCTCCTTGAGAAGTGGTGTTGAGCTGCCTTCTTGAACCGTTATAGTCCACATGCTGTAGGTAGTTGGAGGAAAGGGCAGTCCAGTCTGAAGCAGGGTAAAGGAGGAGGAGGTCCAGAGCAGTGAAAGGGAGCAGCAGGTCCACACTGAGGTAAGGGAAGTAGCGGACCTGCGAGGGAATAGGGGATGCCAGATCCAAGGCAGGGGTAGGGGGAGTGGGTCTGAAGCAGGGGAAGTGATGTCAGGTCTTGCAAAGAGAGAAGGGATGTCAAATCAGGATCTGGTCAGTGTTAAGTGTCTGGGGAGAGGTGTAATTATTGATGTGTGAGGTAGTTATGGGGTCAGTTGAATAGTTACTCAATGTTAGATAAGATGTTCAATAGCTTACTCTTTCCTGACTATTTCCTTAATTATATCAGAACTCTCCAAAGTCTCTCTTTTAAATCAGCACTTTTGCAGTGTTCCAGACGTAAGGGAATTGCCCATCAGAATCTTCAATTTTCTGTGCAATTCCTTCAGACTGTGCTACAATAAGGATTCTGCCAGGTTCAGTGTGTAATTCACACTCACACTGGAGTAAAGACTGGTCTGACTTTCAGAAAATCTGAGCCCAAAAATGCTGTCAATCAACTTTAGTTTAGAGTTAAGTTAAAAAAAGGTTCAGTTAACAATATTTAGAGGTTTATTTTAAAGGAAGTTGGATGTGATATTTTATATTATTCAAAGAGTTGGGGCCTATGCTGTTATGATTCATTTGCAGAATATCACATTGGTCGCTGTGACACTGCAGTCAGTGTACTCAGTAATAGCATAGAATTCCACAGCACGTGGAGAGACCTAGGAACAGCATTCAATCTCAACTCCCAAATTTGTCTAAAAGTTTTATATTTGCAATTTTTATGAGAGCTGAGATTCAAAATTTTATTCATCATCCAAATCCCAAAATTATTTGACTGCTTCTAGTGCCCTCCTCCCTATTTGAAGAAATGTTGTCATTTGTTGTTTTAATTTTACTTGTATGGAATCTGTTTATTCCCATTTCCTCATCCCCTTTGCATTAAGTCTGAGCAATATATGTTGCGTATTCTGACATGAACAAATGTATCACATCAGTACTAGTCTGTTAGAAGGGATTGCTATCTTGGAATCTAGTTAATACATAAAGTGTGCATGGCTTTATACATTTTATGCCTGTATTTCAAAAATATATAATCATTTGAAAGTGATAATTGTAAACTAAGAATTGTTCCTGAGAAAACCTGTGATCAAACACATTTCTAAATTTCTTCATAAACTTAAAGATAATTTAGTGAAATGTGTTGATCATATTAAATGTTTTCGAGGTCGAGCATCCCATTAGAGGTCCATAGGGAGATCACTGTGATCCTGAATATTGCATTCATTTATGTAATGATCTAAACCCCTTAGTTATGTTTTACAATTATAAACAGTGACACACAAAATTTCCAAACTACCAAGAGGTTTTGTTAAGGGTACTCACTGATAGTGGAAGGAGAACATTTTCTCATATTCTGGATTCTGAAAATTGTTAGTGCAGATACTTTTAATATAAAACAATCTCCAAGATATATATTGGCCTTGTGTCTTTTAGAGAAGACCATCAGCTGACTTTTTCCAGAAGTTGATCCAGGTTATGACCAAGATTTTTCTAGGAGTGTGTAAGTTGAATAATCCCATATCACGTTGAGGAAATGTCTCATTTCTACATCACATATCCCTAATGTGTCTGCAGAGAATGGAATACATTAAATAAGAAATCAGGTACACAAATGACCAAAAGCAAAGTTCTTTTGAGCAATGTTTGGTTCATCCCATCATAACAACTCAATTTTTTTTAAAACCCTGATATTTATTTAGTGTCCTTTTCAATCTCAGAACCTTCTTAAGCATTTTTCAACCAATAAAAAAAACTCATTGTAATATAGAAAATGCAAAAATCAAATTGCATACAACAGATTCCAAGGAATACCAATGTGATAATGATAACACAAATTTGATAACTGATGGCAAATATTGAAGATAACACCAACTGCTTTTCAAAATAGTTCTATAGGATCCATTTAGGGACATAGCATTTTACCAGGAAGGCAACATCTGAGACAATATAGAAACTCCTCAGTATGCACTAGAGCGTCAGCCAAGCAATTTTGTATTCGGTTCCTTGGACTAGATTTGGATGCACAATCTTATGGCTCAGAAGTTAGAGTGCTATAACTATGGCATAGCTGATGAAATATGTCAGGCATTATATTGCATCTTTAATGTATTAAACTGCTCCAAGTCACTTCACTGGAATGTAATTACACAAAATTTCAATGTGAGCTAAGGAAAGCACTGTTAGGACCATTAGCTTGGGTAAAACAATTAGTTATTATGAAGTAGATAAGTACATAAAGTTTAAGGAGGAAATTCCAGTTTGTGGATGAGAGAGCTGACTGCAAAGTTGTCAAATAATTTAAAAATGGATGTTGGAGGTGCACAAACGAGACTGTGTTTAATGAATTGCAATCAAAAGGTGTGGCACTGGAAAAAGCACAACAGGTCAGACAGCATCCGAGGAGGAGGAGAGTTGACATTTCAGGCATAAGACCTTTGTGAGCATTCCTGATGAAGGGCTTATGCCGGGAATATTGACTCTCCTGCTCCTCAGATGCTATCTGACCTGCTGTGTTTTTTCCAGCGCCACATTTTTCATTTCTGACTCTCCAGCATCTACAGTCCTCACTTTCTCCTACTGCTTTAATGAATTGTTTTGCTCTAATGAAACAAATGATCACATGAAAAATCATAAAGAAACTAACGTTATTACAGTATTAATATATTTGTAATACATTATGCCTTTATATTAATTATGGGGATTTATCGCTGATATTTCATTTGAATAATTATTGTTTGGCGACCTAGTCTATGCCACATTATTGATCTGGATTATTCTGATCAATAATTTCTCTAAACTGAATACCATATATTTGTCCAGTTGTTTACTTTCATCCTGTATTTCTTTTCATGGCTCAATGCACCACTTTTATCCACCGGATCTAACCTCTTTATATATTTGCATGTTTAAGCATTTGAAATCAGGTTGCTGTCATTTGAATGTTGTGACAAGATCCCATTAGAATTTTTTTAGCAGAATTGAGAAGTGATATATTGCCTTAGTGTACTAGTTATTTTTTACAAAAAAATTCTTGCCAACATGAAAATGAAATACTTCGAATGACAAATGATTGGTTTAAAAGATGAAACTTTGATTCATTGAGCTGTGGAGTGCATGGAATAGGATAAAATTTTCATTCATGGCTGTCTATCAGATCTACAAACTGGGACAAAGATGTAATAGCAGGTGTCACTGTGGAATCACTCTACTTGGATTATAAATTAACAATTGAATCTTCATGGTGGACAGTTCTTCAATTAGGCACAGGTTTCCCAGTTCCTGACAGGCAAATTCCCATAAAATTCCGGGAGTAGGATGGATATGTTACTTGTGCAATGTGTCAGCAATCAGAGAAAGTGGCAGCCACTGCTGGAACTATGGCTGAGGCTTAGGAATGACAATGACGTTTTTGCCCGAAATGTCAATTTTCCTGCTCCTCAGATGCTGCCTGACCTGCTGTGCTTTTCCAGCACAACGTTAATCTCGACTCGAATCTCCAGCATCAGCAGTACCCACTTTTGTCCAGGAATAAGAGGAGTGGGTCCAGAGAAGGAGTGTTTATTTTGAAGTTCTGAGGTGGACCTTATCCCAGGTGTCTTCATTTTTATCAGCATGTGCATCCATTAAACAGAGAGTGTCCATCAAGGAGGGAGATTTCTTGACTTTGTGACTTGGCCCCGATTAGCCACTAGTATCAGTGGTGCTGGGATGAGGCTCTGAAGTGGCCATTAAAGGGACTCAATTTCTTTTTCTTTCTCCCTGGGTCATTTAGTTTATGTAAGGTTTGACAGCTTTTCCTTTCATGCCTCGATCAATTTTGGTTTTCAGCTGGTGGGCTGCACTCTTTTCTTTAATTCTACTGCAAATATTTTGCACTTGCTATATTTATTTTTAGATTGAATTACAATTATTTGTATATTCATTTTAGGATTCTGTTTTAGCAATCTCAGCTTTAATCAAGTAGATTATGTTATGAACCACTTTGTTTAGCATTTCCAGCATGTCCTATGTTCCTTGCTCCTACGCTAATATGTTGAACAATTTGTACATTTTGGATATTAATTTACATATTTCAATAATTGATCCAATTCAGAGTCCAGCATAAATGTCTAGTCCTTAACTATGATCTTTGAAAATACACTGTGGGATACAATTGTGCAAGCATTGAATTCATTTGAATGAAATTTCTCCTTCAGTCCTTTTAGCAGAGCTGTTAATTAATGCAATCTAAATACATTTGATTCCTATCTTTGTGTTTACAAAAGTATTTAAATAGAGGATTCATGATCACTTTGGGAATTTGTATTCCAAAAAATGGTACTTTGCCAACTTACAGAGAAATCAAAGCAACCAGTAATTCAATCCAAAGGCTTATCCCATGTCGAGTAAGACAGCTAAATTGTTTTTGGAACAAAAGGATGTATGATAAAACTCGTGCAAATCATTAAGACTAATGTAGAAAAAATGGGAATGTTCTTCTCTGTAAGATGATGGAGTCAAAAGCTGTTTTCTTTTCATGATCTAATTGAATGGCTGAACAGAGAAGTCAGACACAACTGGATGTTTTCCTGAAGAGGTGACTGAAGATGGCTACCATGTGTTTTGGTACTTTGTGAATTTTAAAAGGCAAATAGTTAATTACAAACAACTAGTTCCAAACCACAGGCCAATGATTGGGAGAATTATTCATTATCTTACTGTCCTGTGACCAAGAGTTTGTAAGTCATGTAAATGGGGTAGAGCCATTTTCACAGAGCCACAATAGATTTACAATATCCTCATTCCTGATGAAGGGCTTTTGCCTGAAACGTCGATTTTCCTGCTGCCTGACCTGCTGTGCTTTTCCAGCACCACTCTAATCTTGATTCTGATCTCCAGTATCTGTAGTCCTCACTTTCACCTTACAATATCCAAGGACAGTTGAGTAACAAGTGATGTCACTTATGATTCAATGACTTAACACTAGTGCCAATGGAAGAGCCTCCAACATTCAGTGATTGTCAGACACACTGGCTGAGGTAGAAGTTACCAGTCTGATGATGGAGACTGTTACAGATGTAGGAGAGTAAACAAATTCATACATGTTTTAAAGTCCATTGCTGACTGGCCATGACCCTAGAGGGGAGACTCCTCCAGGGTCAGCCACATGGCTGTAGCAGAGATCCAGAGGCCATTGCAAGTCAGTGGTTTGCAGGAGTGGAGATGTGTAGGAGCCCATATTGCCATCTGAAATTTCTAGTCATCATTGAATTAGCAACGGTTAACATCAACCCAAAACTAAGCCACCCCATTTGAAAATGGCGAGATAGCAGTAAATTAGAATGGGGGGGCAAAGTTTGCATGTTTCCTTGCTACCATGATCTAGATCGTGACCTTTCCAAAACTCAAATACAGTACTCTAAAACATAAAATATGATCCATCCATTACCATCATATGATTTGAATGTTGCATATCACTTTTTTATGTTCAAATCAGAATTTTTGCTTTCGAACTTACTTGCAACACAATACCTTAATTTTTCCTCTTTATTTTAATGTGTATAATCAATTTAAGTTCATCATTTGTAGCATTAAAAAGTAATTTTGGCATTCTGTGTATGAATTAAACCATTAAATTTTATTAGGTTTGCCAGCAGTGTTTTTATTTAATTTACGAATGTGTGCATACTTTGAATTTTTAACATAGAATACACTTTATTGTCACGAGTACTCAAGTTTGGAAATACAGGGGCATTGTACAGTGAAAGGTTTACAATGTCGAACCACACTGGGTCAACTTAGATACAAAGTACCGAGGTACAGATCTAAGATAAATAATTCAGAACAAAACGAGAAAAAGGACACAAAGATAGATTACGTAGAGTTATTCATTGCATAAATTAGAAAAATGAGAAATAACATTAAAAAGATAAGAATTTCCATAAAGGACCTGCAACAGATCAGTGCCAGTGGCTTCCTCACATGGTCTGACCAGGCTCATTGCTCCTGACTGCATTCATCATCCCCAGTCCAAAAACCATCCCTCTTCTCTGCGAGCCTCCAGCCCACTGACCATCCCCACTCCACGTGAACCGTCAGGCCACTGACCGTCCCCACTCCACGTGAGGCTTCAGCCCACTGACCGTCCCCACTCCACGTGAGGCTTCAGCCCACTGACCGTCCCCACTCCACGTGAGGCTTCAGCCCACTGACCGTCCCCACTCCACGTGAGGCTTCAGCCCACTGACCGTCCCCACTCCACGTGAGGCTTCAGCCCACTGACCGTCCCCACTCCACGTGAGGCTTCAGCCCACTGACCGTCCCCACTCCACGTGAGGCTTCAGCCCACTGACCGTCCCCACTCCACGTGAGGCTTCAGCCCACTGACCGTCCCCACTCCACGTGAGGCTTCAGCCCACTGACCGTCCCCACTCCACGTGAGGCTTCAGCCCACTGACCGTCCCCACTCCACGTGAGGCTTCAGCCCACTGACCGTCCCCACTCCACGTGAGGCTTCAGCCCACTGACCGTCCCCACTCCACGTGAGGCTTCAGCCCACTGACCGTCCCCACTCCACGTGAGGCTTCAGCCCACTGACCGTCCCCACTCCACGTGAGGCTTCCGCCCACTGGCCGTCCCCACTCCACGTGAGCCTTCAACCCACACACTGTCCCCATCCCCTTGAGCCTTCAACCCACTGACTATCCCCACTCCCCGTGAGCCACCAGCCCACTGACTGTCCCCAATCCACGTGATCCTCCAGCCCACTGACCATCCCCACTCCAATGATCCTCCAGCCCATTGACCATCCCCACTCCCCGTGAGCCTCCAGCCCACTGACTGTCTCCACTACCCGTGAGCCTCCAACCTACTGACCGTCCCCACTCCAATGATCCTCCAAACCACTGACCGTCCCCACTCCCCGTGAGCCACCAGCCCACTGACTGTCCCCAATCCACATGATCCTCCAGCCCACTGACCATCCCCACTCCACGTGAGCCTCCAGCCTACTGACCGTCGCCACTCCACGTGAGCCTCCTGCCCACTGACCGTCCCCACTCCCCGTGAGCCTCCTGCCCACTGACCATCCCCACTACCCGTGAGCCTCCAACCTACTGACCGTCCCCACTCCAATGATCCTCCAAACCACTGACCATCCCCACTCCCCGTGAGCCTCCAGCCCACTGACCGTCTCCACTACCCGTGAGCCTCCAACCTACTGACCGTCCCCACTCCCCTTGAGCCTCCAAACCACTGACCGTCCCCACTCCACGTGAGCCTCCTGCCCACTGACGGTCCCCACTCCCCGTGAGCCTCCAAACCACAGACTGTCCCCACTCCCCGTGAGCCTCCTGCCCACTGACCGTCCCCACTCCCCGTGAGCCTCCTGCCCACTGACCGTCCCCACTCCCCGTGAGCTCCTGCCCACTGACCGTCCCCACTCCCCGTGAGCCTCCTGCCCACTGACCGTCCCCACTCCACGTGAGCCTCCAGCCCACTGACCGTCCCCACTCCCCGTGAGCCTCCAGCCCACTGACAGTCCCCGCTCCCCGTGAGCCACAGCCCACTGACCGTCCCCACTCCCCGTGAGCCTCCAGCCTACTGACCGTCCACACTCCTCATGAGCCTCCAGCCCACTGACCGTCCCCACAACCCGTGAGCCTCCAGCCTACTGACCATCCCCACACCCCATGAACCTCCAAACCACTGATCGTCCCACTCCGTGTGAGTCTCCAGCCCACTGACCGTCCCCACTCCCCTTGAGCCACCAAACTACAGACTGTCACCACTCCGCGTGAGCCTCCAGCCCACTGACCGTCCCCAATCCCCGTGAGCCTCCAGCCCACTGACCGTCCACACTCCCCGTGAGCCTCCAGCCCACTGACCGTCCCCACACCCCATGAGCCTCCAGCCCACTGTCCGTCCCCACTCCCCGTGAGCCTTCAGCCCACTGACCATCCCCACTCCACGTGAACCGTCAGGCCACTGACCGTCCCCACTCCACGTGAGGCTTCAGCCCACTGACCGTCCCCACTCCACGTGAGCCTTCAACCCACAGACTGTCCCCATCCCCTTGAGCCTTCAACCCACTGACCATCCCCACTCCCCGTGAGCCTCCAGCCCACTGATCGTTCCCACACCCAGTGTGCCTCCAGCCCATTGACCATCCCCACTCACCGTGAACCTTCTGTCCATTGACCGTCCCCACACCCCATGAGCCTTCAGCCCACTGACCGTCCCCACTCCCCGTGAACCTTCTTTCCACTGGCCGTCCCCACTCCATGTGAGCCTCCAGCCCACTGACCGTCCCACTCCACGTGAGCCTCCAGCCCACTGACTGTCCCCCACTCCATGAGACTCCAGCCATTGACCATCCCCACTCCGTGTGAGCCTCCAAACCACTGACTGTCCCCACTCCCTGTGAACCTCCAGCCCACTGACCGTCTCCACTCCCCGTGAGCCTCCAGCCCACTGACCGTCCCCACTCCGTGTGAGACACCAAACCACTGACCGTCCCCACTCCATGTGAGCCTCCAGCCCACTGACTGTCCCCACTCCATGTGAGCCTCCAGCCCACTGACTGTCCCCACTCCATATGAGCCTCCAGCCCACTGACCGTCCCCAATCCATGTGAGCTTCCAGCCCACTGACCGTCCCCAATCCACGTGAGCCTTCAGCCCACTGACTGTCCCCACTCCACATGAGCCTCCAGCCGACTGACCATCCCCACTCCACGTGAGCCTTCAGCCCACTGACTGTTCCCACTCCCTGTGAGCGTCCAGCCTATTGACCGTCCCCTCACCGCGTGAGCCTCCAGCCCACTGACCGTCCCCCACTCCGTAAGACTCCAGCCCACTGACCGTCCCCACTCCGTGTGAGCCTCCAGCCCACTGACCGTCCCCACTCCCCATGAACCTCCAGCCCATTGACCGTCTCCACTCCTCGTGAGCCTCCAGCCCACTGACCATCCCCACTTCATGTGAGACTCCAGCCAACTGACCGTCCACACTCCACATGAGCCTCCAGCCCACTGACCATCCTCACTCCATGTGAGACTCCAGCCCACTGACCATTCCCACTCCCCATGAGCCTCCAGCCCACTGACCATCCTCAATCCATGTGAGCCTCCAGCCCACTGACCGTCCCCACTCCATGTGAGATTCCAGCCAACTGACCATCCACACTCCATGTGAGCCTCCAGCCCACTAACCGTCCCCACTCCCCATAAGCCTCCAGCCCACTGACCGTCCCCATTCCACGTGAGTCTCCAGCCCACTGACCATCCCCACTCCATGTGACCCTCCAGCCCACTGACCGTCCCCACTCCACATGAGCCTCCACCCCACTGACCATCCCCACTCCACGTTAGCCTCCAGCCCAACCCACGGGCCATCTTCACTGAATGTCTGTGTGTTTCTTTGAAAAGATGGAATGAGCCTTTCCCAGCAGAGACAGGAGATCATCACTGATTCCATAATCTCACTCAGAGTTTGGGTGTAGCTGTAAAATGTGAGCACACCAGGAACTCCCGCAATCATGGCGCATTACTTATAGTCCTAGTGATGGCCACATTAAAGTGTAATACCTTGACTGAAGTTATCGACCTCACATTTCAAGGATCCCTGAAAACTAATGCTATCTTCAGTCAAGAAGTCAGTTGTTTGTGAGAAATGTTCATTATGTGACCATTACAACATCACTCATCCTTGGGATGTCTGTAAAGGCTGCTCATGCATCAACTGGGTGCAACATCTCTTAATTTAACAGTGATAAAGGCACTAGATCAGATATTGTAAGACTTCATGTGTATATATATTTACAGAAGTGCATGACCTGTCAGCCATGCCACCTATGTTCCCTCAGTAGGCTTCTTTCTTCCTATCCCTCCCACTAGTCCCAACATCTGCAGTTGGGGTTCATGGAATCTGCTCTGTTGTTGGCCCCTGTTGACCTGGAAGACTTGGCTGGTCATCCTCTCGGGTATTTCAGCTGGCAGTACTCGGCCTGCTGAGAGAGACCTGCTCAGGCGCAATGTTACAATACTCAACTTAGAGCTTTGATGACTTTGACATTACAGGCATGAGAGGTGGAGGTAGCAGATGACTCTGAAGGGAGCTAAGAGAAATATTCAGGGGTGTTTGTGTGCAGCTCCTCCTGTCTAAGGGTGCCAAGCTGTCTCCCTGAGAGGAAAAGATATCTGAAGTGAGGTCAAAGTCCCTCATCCCCTGTCACTTTGTCTTTGATACTGAACATATATGGATAGAGAGATGGTATACAGGCCTGTGTGCATATCTATCTAGCAGACACTGAGTGTGCAATACCTAGATTTCCATCACGGTTGTTAGTCCATCCGTGGAGGCAGCCAGATAAATGCATCTATGAAAAAACTGACTTATAACATTGGCATATTTTCCATCTTTCAATCCAGTTTACTGAGGGCTTCGCCTGTTGCTCCTGTGACTGCAATTTGACAGTCATCAATGGCTGAGAGCATGGGACCATATTCTGCCTGCACTTGTGTAGTCTCTGATAGTCCACTGCTGACTGGAGACTTGGAGCATTTTTGCACTGGTCAGATGCAGAATCAGGTCTGTGTTATGCTAACCACATTGTGCTCCCCAATCTAATGTAGAAAGCATACTCGCCAAGGTGAAAATCTCTGAGCTTGTACAATGTGCAAGTGAAACCCTCGCAGATGCATTCAATGAGGGTTAATTGACTTCCTACTCAGAGGTAGGAATAAGGCTGAGCATTTCCACCACTGGCTTCTTCAAGACAGATGTTCACTGGATGATGCTGGAGTCTCCATGAGAGAAGAAGTTGAATTAGTGGTGTAGGAAGAGTAAAAACCTGTGTAGGTTAAACATGAATTAGTATTGGTGGTAATGGGTGAGCAGCACAGCACAGCACAATAGAGTTCACTGTGTTCTTTACAAAGGGAAATCTCTATGTTCCCACATGGGCATTCCACTCTTCTTTGTCAAATGCAATATCTTTTTTTTATAGGACACAAACAATTTTACAACTGCTACCAACATGTGTCCCACCAACTTCTGTCCTCTTGATGTATTGTGAGACACAATTTGTTTTCCCTGTGGTAATGGAAATGAATAGGAGTGCCATTTATATGTGTAAGGTATCTCCGGTGAGTTTTAGGAAGTACACAAGGCATGGTTAGTAGTAGTTTGGCAGAATGAGGTAGAGGAGAGCCATTGATGGGTATGATGTCTGCTACATTCTCTGGTTCATTTCATAATGCCATGCATTGGCCGATCAGAATCAATCTGCCTGGTTTAAATTTAATGAAAGTGTGGCAGCTATATGCCAGTAATCATTAATGGCTCTACCAATAAGATCCACCTGCCAACCAATCAACACTATCTCTCATTCAGTATAATTGTTATCTTCCTCTTGCGTATGACTCAGTATTCCTGCAAATTGTCCCAATGAGTACGAGACAGAAAACTTCAATAAATTCAGCAATGCATACGTTTTGTGACAACAAATGACAAAGAGTAATGTTGTCACTCGTGCTCTTTTCAAGGATTATTCAAATAGTCAAGCATGTGCCAAAAACTAACTACATAAAATAAAAGTATAATTATTTTCATTTTTTTCACAAGTTTAGGACCTGGCTTTTGTGCAACGCTAAAATGTATTAGTTTATCTAGAATACTTCCCTTGCACACATGGGCTTCAATATACTAAATAAATTGAATAATATCTTTGCACATCGAAGCAATCCTTAGAACTGGTGTTAGAACTTGCAATGTTACAGCAGTAAGTGGGACTGCATACTATTGTGACTAATCACGTAAATGTAGGTGAAGGTAAAAAGTAGCAAGGGGCAAAATACACTGTTAAGAATAGTTTGTAGGATTCCAGAAGAATAACTATATAACTGGACAGTGTATTAATCAAGAAATAAAAAGAATTATATCAAAAGCAATTTAATAATTGGGAAGGAGTTTAATCTATTGAGAAAATCAAATGGGCAAAAGCAGTCTACCGTACATATTCATGAATGTATGTGAGATTTTCTAAAAAGAAATGTTGTAACCATTTCATCATATGTAATGAGACAGGGTTAATTAGAAATTTCATTGTAATTGATCCACTGGGGAAAACTGACTGTAATTTGATAGAAATTCACATTGAGTTTAAGAATGATGCATATCCAAAGCTGGAGTATTAAATTCAAATAAAGCCAAATGCATAAGCAGTAAGGGAAGTTGGGTAAGATAGATTGGAAAATTTAAATAAAGAGATAACAGTTGATCAGAAATGACAAACAATAAAATAAATGTTCCTTCATGCTCAACGAATATTCATTCTATTCAGAAATCAAATCTCCGCAGAAATGAAACTCAATCTATGGCTGGATGGAATAAATGGGGGTAAAATGGTAATGTCACTGCACTAGTACTCCCTGGTTTGCTTTAATGCTGATAGGGAATGGATTCAAACCCCAACCAGCTAGTGAGGTTTAAATTCAATTAATAATGCTGGAATCTGAAGCTATCATTGATCATTGTAAAAACTGACCTGTTGCATGAACATCTTTTAGGGAACAAAATCTTCCATCCTTTTGTAATCTTACATAAACATACATCCAGATCCCCAGTAATGGAGTTAACTCATAAACATCTTCTGAAAAGGTCTCAAGACAATCAAAGATAGACAACAACAGCTAGTCTTGCCTGAAAGGCCTAAACACTATGTTTTTTTTTTAAGTTAAAGTGTGTAAGGATGGTATTAAATGAAATAAAAGTTTATCATATTACCAAGAGTGGTAATAAGCTTAAAGATGCGTGAGAATTTTAGACACATGCAAAGATTGACAAAACTGTTATTAAGAAAAGGGGAAAACAGAAGTTTGGAATAAAATAGTATTTTTTTTTAAATTGTGAAAGCTCCTACACATGTGTAATAAAAATGTGATGAATGTAAATTTGGACCTCCTAAAGACAAAGATAGGAGAGATTATAAAGGAATTTAAGTAAATTCAGTGGCATTTTTTATAAGGACTGTTTTTTTATGTAAATATATATTAAAAATATAAAGTTTGAACCCTGCTGTGTAGGTGAGCTTGAACTAATGTTTGACATAAAGCAAAAGTGGAACGTATGGTGTTTAGTTTTTCAGTTACACAAGGTCATGCAACTCTTAAATGAGCTGGATTTTATACTTATGTGACCAAAACTGACACCAGGGATCTTGGGTTGAAAAAAATCCTGCATTACAGCTTTTGGCATCACCTTGCAGTTTGACATGGAACTGAGAGAAAAGGTAACTGCATTCAGACCTCTGAAAAGCTTATAATCCAAGATTGGCCTCTCTCTCTCTCTCTCTCTCTCTCTCTGTATCTTTTCCTCACTCTCTCTTTTTGTCTCTATGAGTGGAAATGAAACAACACTCAAAAACTCTGAAAAGCAGAATGTCTAACTCAACCTAAAACTTAGGTCCACCTGACTGGCTCCCAAATTTATGAGCCTCTGTAATTGACAGCAATATAATATCATTGCCAAAACAACTGTGAGAAAGTAATTTCATTTCACTCTTGTGCTTTGAATTCCTGATCCACAGAATGTGTTTCTTATTGCCTCGATATCCCACCCATGATATTTCTGCAGAACTAGCTATCTTGTTGGTTCTATTTGAGAACGAATATCTTTCTGTTTGGATTTAAAGGGAATGTTTATGTTTACACAATACTTGTTAAATGTTCATTTTGGCATTTGTTAAAGAATGAGTTTATTTATAATTTAACTTATATTTTCTTGTTTATTGATGAAATTTGGTGACAATTTCTTTTATCATAGGTATTGTTCAAGTCAGGCCAATTAATCATCTTGCTGATTAACTTAGTCATTTATACATTTAAGATGTTTCATGTAAAAGTAGGGTTTAATTTCCAAAGCACCCTTCACATCAGGGCTGTAACATAGTTCTAATCTTTGATGACCACAAGATTTCCCAAGGTATTTCATAGCCAAAGAACATTTTTGTAATGGAGTCATAATTGTAAAATAGGAAAAGCAGCAGATAACCTAATCATAGCAAATTGCTACAAACAATGAAATAATGCTAAGAAAATCTATTTTTGTATTGTTAACTGAGAGATAAATACCATGATGGGTTCCAATGATAACTTTCCTGGTTGTCTTCAAAACATCCGATGTGTTATTTTATGTCAACTTGAGTGGTTGAGACAGGGTTTGGGATTAATTCCTTACCTGAAAGATCAGACTTTCTTAAATTCACTTGAGGGGCCTAGGCATTGCTGACTGGCCAGCACTTATTGCCCATCCCTAGCTGCCCCTGAACCACTACAGTCCATGTGCTGTAGGTAGACCAACAATGCTCTAAGGGAAAGAATTTCAGGATTTTGACCCAGAGACAGTGAAGGAACAGTGATATAGGTAATACCACGTCAGGATTGTGAGTGGTTTGGAGGCAAAATTGCGGTTATGGTGCTCCCATGTATCTGCTGAACCTATTCTTTTAGATGGAAGTGGTCATGGGTTTGGAAGGTGCTATCTAAGGTTCTTTGGTAAATTCCTGCAGTGCACCTTGTAGGTAGTACACACTGCTGCTACTGAGCATTGCTCGTGGAAGGAGTAGATACTTGTACATGTGCTTCCAATCAAATGGTTATTTGTCTGGATGGTGTCAAGCTTTTTGGGTGTTGTTGGAGCTGCATTCATTCAAGCAAATGGACAAGTTTGGAACAATCAGGAGGTGCATTAATATAATATTACATAATGTAATGTTCCTGACTTCTGATCTTCTCTTGTAGCCATTGTGGTTATGTGGCAAGTCCAGATGAATTTTGGTCAGTGGTAACCCCCAAGATTTTGGCGGATTCATTGATGTAACACCATTGAATATAAAGGATCAATGGTTAGATTGTTTCTTATTGGAGATAGCCATTGCCTGGCATTTGTGTGGTGTGAATGTTACTTGTGATTTGTGAGCCCAGGCATGGAAATTGTCCAGATCCTGTTGTATTTGAACATGGACTCCTCAGTATCTGAGGAGCCAAGAATGGCACTGAACATTGTGCAATCATCAATGAACATTCCTACTTCTGACCTTATGATGGAGTTAAGGTCATTGAAGCAGCTGAAGGTGGTTTTGCCGAGGACACTACCTTGAGGAACTCCTGCAGAGATGTCCTGGAGCTGAGATGACTGACCTCCAATGACCACAACCATTTTCCTAAATGCCAGATATGACTCTAACCAATGGAGAGATTTTCCCTGATACCTATTGATTCCAGTTTTGCTAGGGATCCTTGATGCCACAGTCAGTCAAATGCAGCTTCAGAACTTCACTCTCCCCTTTCCTCTGGAATTCAGCTCTTTTGTCCATGTTTGAACCAAGGCTGTAATGAGGTCAGGAGCTGAGTGGCCCTGGTGGAACCCGACCTGGATGTCACTGAGCAGGTTGTTGCTGAGCAGGTGCTGCTTGATAGTACTGTTGATACCACCTTTCATCACTTTACTGATTATCGAGAGTAGACTGATGGGGTGTAATTGACTGGGTTAGATTTTTCCTCCCTTTTTTGCATGGAGCACACCTGAACAGTTTTCCACAGTGTCGAACCAATGCCAGTGTTACAACTGTATTGGAAGAGCTTGGAAAGGGGTGCAGCACGTTTTGGAGCACAAATCTTTAGCACTGCTGCTGGAATGTTATCACAGCCCACAGCTTTTGCAGTATCCAGTCCTCCAACCATTTCTTGATATCACATGGAGTGAATCAATTTTTCTGAAGACAGATATCTGTCATGCTCAGAGAGACTGAAAAAGATAATCCACTCAGCACTTCTGGCTGAAGATTGCTGTTTCATCCTTATCTTTTGCACTGATGTGCTGGGCTTTCCAACATTGAGAATGAAGATATTTGTGGAGACTCATCCTCTAGTCAGTTATTTGGTTGTCTACCTTCTCTCACCACTGAATGTGGCTTGGCTGCAGGCTTAGATCTGAACCATTGTTTGTGGCATTGCTTAGCTCTGTCAATCAATTGCCCTTATATTGCCCTTATATTTGGCACACAATTAGTCTTGCTTGGTAGCTTCATCAGGTTGACATTTCATTTTTAGGTATGGCTGATGCTGATCCCTCCTGCAAACTCCATTGAATCAGAGTTGATCCCCTTGCTTGATGGATATGGTTGAATGGGGTATATAGGCAAAAATGAGGACTGCAGATGCTGGAAACCAGAGTTTAGATCAGACTGGTGCTGGAAAAGCACAGCAGGTCAGGCAGCATCCGAGAAGCAGGAAAGGCTATTCCTGATGAACGTCTTTTGCCCTAAACGTCAATTTTCCTGCTCCTTGGATACTGCCTGATCTGCTGTGCTTTTCCAGCACCACTCTGATCTAAACCCTGAATGGGGTATATGCCATGTGACATGGTGGCTAAGTGGTTAGCACTGCTACCTGTCAGCATCAGGGACCAGGTTTGATTCCACTATTGGGCAATTGTCTATGCAGAGTTTGTACATTCTTCCTGTGTCAGCATAGATGTCCTCTCAATGCTCTGGTTTCCTCCCACAATCCAAAGATGTGCAGATTAGATGAGTTGGTCAGCTAAACTGCCCATATTATCCAGGAATGTGCAGGCTAGGTGGATTAGCCTTGGGAAATGTAGGGTTATAGGGACAAGGTAGAGTGGTGTGTCTAGGTGGGATGGTCTTCAGAGGGTCAGTGTAGGATCAATCGGCTGAATGGTCTACTTCCATACTGTAGGGAAGCTATGATTCTAGGAATCATACTTAAGTACAATTCTGGCTGTGTGGAGTACAGTTCTGTTGCTGTTGATGGTCCACAGCGCCTCATGGATGCCCGGATTTGAATTGCAAGATCTGTTTGAAGTCTGCCCCATTTATCATGGTGATAGTGCTACACATTATTATGCAAGATATTCTCAATGTGAAGGATGGACTTTGTCTCCACAAGGACAGCTCGGTAGTCACTCTTACTGATACTGTCGTGGACAGCTGGCAGATTGGTCAGGATGAGGTCAAGTAAGTTCTACCCTCTTTTTGATTCCCTCATCACCTGCTGCAAGTGCAGTCTAGCAGCTATGCCCTTTAGACCCAGCCAATTCAATTAGTAGTACTGCTAACGAGTCTGTTTTGGTGATGGACTTTGAAGTCTCCCACCCATTTTGTGCCCTTGTCATCCTAGGTGTTTCCTCCAAGTGTTGTTCAATATGAAGGATTACCATTTCAACAGATAATCAGCAGGAGATTTCCTACCCTATGTTTAATCTGAAGCAATGAGACTTCATGGGATCGTGAGTCAATGTCAAGGACTCCCACAGTAACTCCCTTCTCATTGTATACCATTGTGCTGCCACCTGTGCTGGTCTTGTTCTACTGGTGTCTGGGTTAATGTCTGTCAGGTATGATCCCATGAGTTTGACGAGGCCAGGGCATAGCTTGATTAGTCTGAGAGACAGCTTCACAATTTTGACACTTATAGGATTGACAGACCTGTTTTTGCTGTTATCTTTTCTGGGCCTCGGTTGATACCAACTGGTCCATCCAGTTTCACTTCTTTGTTGAAATTTTATACTATTTGATACAACTGAGGGGCTTGCTGGGCCATTTCAGAAGGTAATTGAGAGTCAATCACATTTTTGGACATCTGGAGTCACATGTTGGCCAGACCAAGTGAGACTGGCAGATTTCTTTCCCTGAAGGGTATTAGTGAGCCAAATCAGGTTTGTCTGATATTTAGCAATGGTTTCATAGTCATCAATTGATTCCTAATTCAAACTGAATTCAAATTCTACCACCTGCCATGGCGAGTTTCAAACTTGGATCCGCAGAACATTGATTGAGTTTCTGGATTAATTGTCTAATGATAATACTTGGCCATTACCTTCCCAATAGTGTTGTAAGGTAAATCTCTGACAGCTGTAGACAGCTGATAGATGTCCCATTCTTCTTGTAATCACTGTGGATTTGAATATTTGGAAATTAGTCACAGTCCACTTCTTCAGATCTTACGAAGTAGTCTGAAATACTGGCATTTTGTAACACTATCAATTTCCCAGAAACCTCTACCGAGAAAAGGGTTTCAGGGAAGAGGCCTGATAGCATAGGGAAGTGAATTTGATTAGAGGAGGCTGTTGATCACATCACTGAGGGCCAATGAGCTCACTGAAAGCAAGCTGTAAGATGCGGTATTGTCTGGAACATTATACTGTAACAACGCCCGTTTGTAGCGTGAATGTCCCACCAGGATGTGGACCCATCATGTCCTATTGTGTAGAATAGGACAAAAGATAAGAGGCTCTAACTGCAGGCCATTCAGCAAAATGGGCCCAGGAAAAAAATCAATTTTTGTTTATTCATTCACACAACAAGGATGTTACTGGCCAGGCCAGCATTTATTGCCCATTCCTAAATGCCCAGAGGGCAGTTGAGAGTCAACCACATAACAGTAAGATATGACTGGTAGATTGAATTCCAGTGGCTGGGAGGAATGGAAGTTAAAATTAATGCTTTTTGATGGTATCTTTTCTGGACCCCCCAGCTGATGCCAATGGGTCTATCCAGTTTCATTTCTTTGTTGAAACTTTGTTAAAAGAGAGTGCATAAGTTCAGAGAGGGGTTAACTCTTCAGAAGATGGCCTCAAGTTGAGATTTCCTGAATACCCATGCACCAGGCCTGATCAACCTGAGGACAGATGGGTAATATCACATAAACTCAACTTTTTTTGTGTATGTGTATGTAACTATGGTGCTAAGATGTTAATTACTTTTAGTGCACTAAAGCATTGTGATTGTCAGAAATTTGTCTCAGGGTTGTTACTCAATATGCCTAATAACCATGTGGGATGTCCTTTTGGACATATAGTTCAGTACAGTTTTACAACTTTTAGGGTGACTTCTTTACTGACTCCTGGGTCTGTAAAACAGAATTCTAAATCAGAAAGATTTGCTAGGAAAGCAATAGCTTAGAGAAATACCAGTGTTTTCAAAATCAGGCTTTCAAGTAATCGAGACAATAATTCCCACTTCTTATTTTCTTAATAGCTTTACTTGGCTGTCTTCTCCAAAGTCACATGACTTTTTCTACAAACAGTCAATGATTTATAGTACACATCAAACAAATGACCTCAATCCTTAATAAAAATCGGTTTCATCCCGAAAATGTCAAATTTAAATATAAATATGTATTCCAAGCAGGTGTCACACAATGGTCTCTTGCACAAGATAGAGGATCATTGAGGTATAAGAAATATATCTGCATGTATAAAGGATCAGCTAAAGGGCAACACACATACAATAGGAATCAATGGATCATTTTCAGATTAACAGTTGGATGTTGCAAGGAAAGAGGAGAGATTTCGTGGAATGGGTATATATTGTCTGGAATTCAGTGGAACGAGAAGTGAACTCATTGAAGCGTATAATATTCTGGGAGAACTCAAATGGCACATGCTGACAGAATGTGGTGCACTGGGGCCCAGATTCAAGTTAAAAGGGTAATATTTTAGACTAAGAGTAGAAGAACTTTCTTTGTGCAAGTAGTTTTTAATATTTGAAATTTCCTCCCTTGAGGTATCTGTAGATGCACCATTGAGACTGGGATCAATGGATTCTTAAAATCTATGGAATCAAGGGGTTTGAAGTTCCTGCAGCAAAATGGATTTGTTTTTGAAGATCAGCCACGATCTTAATGAATGACAAAACAGACGCAAGGGACCATCTGGTCTATTTTTTGCTCTTTTTTTTCTAATCTGGAGTTCATTTCTATATCAAATCATCCTGTGACAGCAGTGGTAAAGGAAAGACATATTTAAGGGCCAGAGATTACAGAATTGCACAGCAAAAATGATAATCACAAACTGATGAAAGTCACATCTCTTCATCTACAACATTACGATACAATAATTATTTTGACCTTATGGACCATAATCATGAATCACAAATTAATCACCTTAGCTCTAATCTTAGATATAAAGAATCTTATTTACTATTGGTGTCCCAAAGATGGCACATTTTACTAATCAAACATTTCATTCTGCACATCACACATTCATTTCATTTATTTGGGTTCAGTGGATTGATTGTCATCTTAAAGAACTTCTCAATTTACCTCCATTTTGCCAACCATCACATTGTGGGTCAACTGCAGGAATTATAAAAGACATCTTAATTTTCAAGAGTTTTCCAACTGAAAATTTAAAACATATCTATACACATATCATCTGATATTTAGATATTTCATTAGTATCAGCTGCATTTGTCTTTATCCTGCACTAAAGGAAAGACTCTTTAGAGGTAGCTCAACATCTTTTTGTCTCTCCTTTTTAATGAGCAAAACTTATTCTGTTCTCCCATCATAACTCAGAGGTAAACTCAAACTTTTTCAGCATTATTGGTCAGGAAAATTCAGGCTCGACTTTTACTGGGTCATTCAGAGCAAATTTGCAATTTGGCAGAAATTGATTCTTGCAAATGGAGGAATGGCCCCCAAGCCACAAGAAGGCCATCCTAGACAGGATTGTTGCAGCATAAAAGAATCAAAGGCACTCCCTAACAATCTTGGCAGGGATGTTAGTAACCGTCTTGTGGTTTCAGACTAGTTAAACACAATGTTGAAACCCTTTGTGGGCTGATACTTCATGTTTATCTGAGAGTGCTTGTATTGTCACACAATTGATGACACCTTGTGCCTATGAGATGTCAGCTAGAGATATAATTGAGTACTTTCTGATTCTGGGGAGTATGATTATTGGATGTTCATATAATCTGCTGCATTGGCAAATGATGCATCTGTCCCATATTGTACATTGTTATGTGCAACAGACAGTGGGACTTTTGATCGCTTTCAATAGCATTGAGCACAGTAGTGATTTTCATAGCTACAAGAAGTGGATTGCCACTAGATGTGGCAGTCTTTTAGATAATCTAGGAAAGAGAACTAGTAGCAGACAGGAAAGGAAGGTTAGGAATAGGCAGGTCTTTTTCCAAGTGGCAGGCACAGGTTAGTGGAGTACCACAGGGATCATTGCTACTCACAATATTATAATGATTTAGATAAGGGATCTAAATGCAATAGTTTCAGGTTAGCAGCTGACATGAAGCTGGTGCAAAGGTGGACTGAGAGAAAGATGCAAAGATACCTCACAATGATTTAGTCAAGTTGAGTGAGTGGGCAAATGCAAGGCAGATGAAGTAAAATGTAAATAAATGACCAGGGTAACCAAAACAAAGAAAGGCAGATTGTTAGCTGAATGATGATCGATTGGGAAAAGGGAAGGGGGGGGGGAGAAAGATGCAAAGATACCTCACAATGATTTAGTCAAGTTGAGTGAGTGGGCAAATGCATGGCAGATGAAGTAAAATGTAAATAAATGACCAGGGTAACAAAAACAAAGAAAGGCAGATTGTTAGCTGAATGATGATCGATTGGGAAAAGGGAAGGGGGGGGGGGATGTGCAATGACATCTGCACATCTTTGTACACCAGCCAGTGAAAGTAAGCATGCAGATGCAGCAGATATGAAGAATGCAAATAACTTGTTTGCCTTCATAGCGAGAAGATTTGAGTACAGGAGCAGGGATGTCTTGCTGCAATTATATACGTCCATGGCGAGACCACATCAGGTGTAAGTTTGTGCAGTTTTGTCTGAGGAATATCTGAGGAAGGATCTTCAAGATATGGAAGGAGTGCAACAAATGTTTACCAGATTGATTCCTGGAGTGATGAGATTGACATCTGAAGAGGGACAGGATCAATTAGGAATATAGTCACTGCAGTTTAGAAGAATGAGGGGAATCTCATAAAACCCATTTCATCCTAAAACAACTAGATAGATATACCTGATGGCCAGGGAATCCAGAACCAGTGGTCATAGCTTAAGCATATAGGATAAGACATTTAAGACTCAGATGAGAAGAAATTCCTTCACCCAAAGAGCTGTGAGCCTGTGGAATTCTCTGCTACAGAAAGAGATTAAAGCCAAAATATTGAATAATTCCAAAGATGAGGTAGATTGAGTTCTTAGAGCTGAAGGGATCAAAGAGTATGAGGACAAAGTGGGAACAGGAGAATGAGTTTGATGCTCATCATGAACATATTGAATGGCGGAGTAGGATCGAAAGACTGAATGGTTGAATCCTGGTTCAATTTTCTATGTTTCTTTGATGTGGGAATACCAGGCTTGACAATCTCCATTTTTGAAAGGACAAATCTGACCATCCTGTTATTTGGGCAGTGCCTCTTCTGAATTTAATCACTCTGACCTGCATCTGCAATTCCCTTCACAGTATGTTCTTTCCAATAAGGGTAGCCAAGAAGCCACTAATACTGATGTTTTTATTAAATAATACCAAACTCACCAAGTATATCTCTTACAATTGTTCTGTAAACTGTTTCCAGAAGGTAATTGAGCATCCAGAACTGAGTCTTAAATCTTGCATGCATTCCTGATTTTAAACAGTCCTGAGCAGTGCCGTTCAGTCTCACCTTCAGTTTACTTGATGTTTGCTGAATCTAGGAAATTCATATATTAAGGCTTCATTTCAAACCCCTGCCAAAATTTCCAGAGAGCAACCAAATATAATAATTGACACTCTTCTGCGTAAGTGGGTCACTTGGATACCTCAATGTGGGCAAATTGAACACATTCACAGCTTTTGTGGCTGTGCTTTGCAAAATTACCAGTTGACTCTGTCATCAAATCTCCTCTGGCCAACAGGAGGGGCAAAGAAAGAGGCTAGGAGGGAGATGTTAACATTTTCCCTAATTTCCATGTGAGCCTTTTGATGTCTTCCTTTCCTCTGAAAAAAATCTAGTCATGTACTACTAGCATCAATATATTTTCTTTCTATGTAATGAGCTTCATGGGAATGAAAGATGCAGTTCAGTCACAGATGTTCTTAACTGCTTTCATGAATTATTATTAAATCAGACATTACTTTCATGTTTTAGCACAATGTAATAAGTAAATTTA
>NC_057724.1:26152978-26274233 GCF_004010195.1 Chiloscyllium plagiosum
AGGAGAATGAGTTTGATGCTCATCATGAACATATTGAATGGCGGAGTAGGATCGAAAGACTGAATGGTTGAATCCTGGTTCAATTTTCTATGTTTCTTTGATGTGGGAATACCAGGCTTGACAATCTCCATTTTTGAAAGGACAAATCTGACCATCCTGTTATTTGGGCAGTGCCTCTTCTGAATTTAATCACTCTGACCTGCATCTGCAATTCCCTTCACAGTATGTTCTTTCCAATAAGGGTAGCCAAGAAGCCACTAATACTGATGTTTTTATTAAATAATACCAAACTCACCAAGTATATCTCTTACAATTGTTCTGTAAACTGTTTCCAGAAGGTAATTGAGCATCCAGAACTGAGTCTTAAATCTTGCATGCATTCCTGATTTTAAACAGTCCTGAGCAGTGCCGTTCAGTCTCACCTTCAGTTTACTTGATGTTTGCTGAATCTAGGAAATTCATATATTAAGGCTTCATTTCAAACCCCTGCCAAAATTTCCAGAGAGCAACCAAATATAATAATTGACACTCTTCTGCGTAAGTGGGTCACTTGGATACCTCAATGTGGGCAAATTGAACACATTCACAGCTTTTGTGGCTGTGCTTTGCAAAATTACCAGTTGACTCTGTCATCAAATCTCCTCTGGCCAACAGGAGGGGCAAAGAAAGAGGCTAGGAGGGAGATGTTAACATTTTCCCTAATTTCCATGTCAGCCTTTTGATGTCTTCCTTTCCTCTGAAAAAAATCTAGTCATGTACTAAGCATATACTAGCATCAATATATTTTCTTTCTATGTAATGAGCTTCATGGGAATGAAAGATGCAGTTCAGTCACAGATGTTCTTAACTGCTTTCATGAATTATTATTAAATCAGACATTACTTTCATGTTTTAGCACAATGTAATAAGTAAATTTATTTTAATGCTTTCCCTGTGCAGATGCCTGTGCATTCATTTATTGTGCAGCAGACTTTTATCAAAAGCAATTCATGTATTAACTTGACAGAAATCTATTCATCAATGATTAATTAATGTTTAAGTTGTATTGACTCACTAATTCCATCAAGTATTTTCAGATAGTTACTGCCAATGAGCTTGTTCTGCACATCATATTTTTGTAATGGACTTTGCTATTTCCTTACGTGAATAAATGAGCCTAAGTTCCTAAATGGTGTCGAAGAAAATGCTATTGTGGTTGTGAAGAAGAGTTCCTTTAACACATTCAGTTTACAATTTGCAATATTATTCAAAATTGGATTTCTTTGACAATGTTTTTCATAAAGAAGGTTCAAACATTATGATGTTCCCCAATGACTGCATATCAAAGATATTTATTATTTCATTTCACTTCAATTCATGCAACTGAAACAGATTCACAAAGCTTTTCACAATGGCCTGAATTTTTTCTCTCTTGGGCTCCTATTTTATCAGCACCTTTCATTCGTACAAATTAGATGTGGATGTTCATCCATGAGAAAATGACAGTAATTCAAGAATCAAACAGTTTATCTAAAGTGCAGTGTAAACTACTTCCAATGGGTGGTGTCACAGATGTGGTAAGAGAGAACTCTTGGCTGCTTCCTAGCTGTTCCATAGTCAGTGAATTTCTGAGAGTAACGTGTGAGTGCATTTTAAAAGCCGAGTGTGTGAACAACTGTATAAAATAGCAGCAAGTGTTTCATGGGTTTAAATAGAAAAATGTTTGTTTATTTAAGCAGTGATGCAGAAGTCAAACGTGAAACCCATTCAAACTGACAGAGCAAGGAAAGTACAGTTGGAGTGAGTTAAGCGTTATGCAGGACTAATACAGGAATAAATGATTAATTCATAATTTATTCAACTGAGGAAGAAGGATTATACATTAATAATCTAGATGAAGGAACTGAGGGCATTCTGGCTAAGTTTGCTGACGATTACCAAGATAAGTAGAGGGACAGGTAGCATTAAGGAGGCGTGGAAGCTGCAGAAGGATTTGGACAGTTGAGGAGAGTAAGCAATGAAGTGGCAGATGGATTACAACATGGGAAAGTGTGAAGTCATGCACTTTGGTAGGAAGAAAAGAGGCATGGACTATTTTCTAAATGGTGAGAAAATTTGGAAGTCTAAAATGGAAAGAGACCTGAGAGTTCTTGTCCAGGATTGTCTCAAGGTAAACTTGCAGGTTGAGCCAGTAGTTAGTAAGACAAATGCAGTAATGGCATTTCTTTTGAGAGGACTTGAATATAAAAGTCGGACTGTACTTCTGAGGCTCTCTAAGGCTTTGGTCAAGACACGTTTGAAGAATTGTGGGCAGTTTTGCGTCCCATATCTTAGGAAGGATGCATGGCCCTGGAGCATGTTCAAAGGAGGTTCACGGCAATGGTCCCAGGATTGAATAACTTAACATATGAGGAACATTTGAGGACTCTGAGTCTATACTCCATGGAGTTTAGAAGGAAGGTGGGGTGGGGATCCAGTTGAAACTTCCAGAATACTGAATGGTCTGGATAGAGTGGAAGTTGGGAAGATGTTTCCATTGGTAGGAAAGGCTAGAACCTGAGTACACAGCCTTAAAGTAGAACAGAGATATGGAGAAAGTTCTTCAGCCAGAAAGTGATGAATCTATGGAATTCACTGCCACAGAAGGCTGTGGTGGTCACGTCGTTGAGTGTATTTAAGACTGAGATAAGTTCTTAATTGTCAAGGGGATCAAGGGTTACAGGGAGAAAGTGGGAGAATGGAGATGCAAGAGAAACCTATAAGCCATGATTGAATGGCAGAGCAGACGCATTGGGCTGAATGGCCTAATTTCTGCTCCTATCTCTATGGATTCTAGGAAGGGGATAAACAAACTCTGTTTAACTAAGAAATTCAAATCATGTCAAATTGAAAAAATCAAGCATACAGTGCAGCAAAGATTAATGATAAACTAGTGATTTGGGAAAGTTTTAAAAGCCAGTAAAAGATTACCACAAAAATAATTAAGAGGGAGCAAATAAATTATGTGGGCAAACAAGCTAAACACATAACAACAGAGAGTAAGATCTTCTTTAAATATATACAAAGGAAAAGACAGGCCAAAGTGAACATCAGCCCCTCAGTGAATGAAGCAAGGGAAACAAAAATGGGGTGTCAGTAAATGGCAAGGGTGTCGAATGCTGTTAATACTTTGCCTCAGACTTAAAGGTAGAGAATATTATTAGCATTCCAAAATGGAATATAATTAAAGGGCCAGTGGGGTGACAGGCATGTGTGGAAATAAACACAACAACTACCATTAGAAAAAAATGTACAAGGAAAAATAATGGGACTAAGGACTGATGTATCCCTTGGACATATTGGGTTTTTTCCAGAATTTTAAAAGACGGACATAGTAGAGATACCTGTAGTAATATTCCAAAAAATCTTGGATTTCGGAAATGTTTCAGATAATTGTAAAATTACCAATGTAATACCATTAATCAGAATGGTAACAAGACAGAAGCAAATACCTATAGGCCAGTTACCTTCATATCTGTTATTGGGAAAATGCTAGAGTCTATAATAAAGCATGTAACAGCAGAACATTTACAAATGCATAATAGAAACAAGCAAAGGCAGCATGGTTTCATGAAGAGGAGATCATACCTAACAATTTACTACAGTGTTCTTTGAGAAGCTACAAACAGGATAGATAAAAGGGAACCAGTAAATGGAATATATTTACATTTTCAAAAGGCATTTGATAAGGTAGCGCACATAAGGTCACTTAACACAATAAGAAACTAGAGCATTGGTGGTAGTCTATTAGCATGGACAAAGAATTCGACAACTACTAGAAAATAGATAGTTGGGATGAAACGAGGATTTTTAGGATAGCAGCCTGAAACTAGCAGTGTCACAGGGATCTGTACTAGGACTACATTAATTTACAATATATTTGACTTAGATAAGAAAAATGAACATACTGTAGCCACTTTTGCAATGCCACAGAAATAGTTGGGAAAGGAAGTGGTGAGGATGCCACAAGGACTCCGCGGAGGGATCAAGACAGGCTAGGTGAGTGGGCAAAATCTTGGCAGGTGTAATACAATGTGTAAAAATGTGAAGTTATGCACTTTGGCAGGAAGATGAGAGCTGCTGAATATTATTTAAATGTGGGAAGACTGTAGAAAGTTTCAGCACCAAAGGATTTGGAGATCTTTGTACATGAATTTCAAAAAAGCCAGCATAGAGACTCAATAGGTAATAATGAAGACAAATTAACTGTTGGCCTTTATTTCAAAGGGAATGGAATATAAAAATAAGGAGGTCTTGTTAATGCTATACAAAGCACTATTCAGACCACAGCTGGAATCCTGTGAACAGTTTTGGGTCACATATCTAAGAACAAACATATTGGTATTGAAGGCAGACAGGAGAAGGTTCACTAGATTGATTCCAGCTATGGAGGGATTTCTTATGAGGAGAGGTTGAGTAGATTTAGATTGTATTCATTGGAATTTAGAAGAATGCAAGAAGACCTTATTGAAAGACAAAAGTTTATAAGGGGCCTTGACAAGGTAGATACAGAGAGACTGTTTCCCCGGTGGGGAGTCTTGGACCAGACAACATAATCTCATAATAAAGGGTGAGCCACTTATTTCGGAGATGAGGAGGATCTTTTTTCTATCAGATAGAATTTGTTATGTGGAATTCCCCACAGCAGAGAGCTATCAAGGCTGAATCATTAAGTATATTCAAGATTGAGAAAGACTTTTGACCATTAAGGGTATCATGGGTAATGGTAAAAAGGCAGGAAAGTGGATTTGGAGGTTATCAAATCATTCAGGATCTCATTGAATAGTGGAGCAAACTCAATGGGCTAAATGCTCTATTTCTGTTCCTACATCTTATGGTCTTCCAATCTTATGATTTATTTGGTTGTCTTGTTTTTGAAGAAGTAAATTGCAGGCCTTGTGCAAGGTTTTCTTCGCACCTGAAGTATAGTTTAAATGAATTTGAATCATAGCTGAAGTTCTTTGCAGAGTTTTCTCAATGTGATGGACTTTCTGTAGTTCACAAAGTCTATTCCTTATGGGTTTATGATTAGGGATCAGTTAGGGGTCAACCTAAAATGGTACTAGTCAAAAAGTGTGGCACTGGAAAAGCACAGCCAGTCAGGCAGCATCTGAAGAGCAGGAGAGTCGATATTTTGAACATAAGCTCTTCTTCAGGAATGGTATTAGTTGGTAGATCATGCCATGTTAAAGCTTTCAGATTTCTTGTAGACACAGATAACAGAGCCTTTCTGTTTTGTCTTTATCTGCAGATAGCATCTCTTATTTAAAGACTCAAAGGACAATTTGTTTGATTGTGCAATTCCTTAATACCTTAATGATGTTCTTAGTTTGTTTATGTGCATCCTCTTTTACTTAATCCAGATTATTATCCAATTGATTAAGTCATCCACCTTGTTGAGCAAAAACAATTGCTTTCTTTAGTCAGAGGGTGGTGTATTACCACTGAAGCCTGTAGATGTCCTTGAGCATCATTAAGACAGAGAGAGATAGGTTCTTGATTAATAAGGCTAACAAGGGGTGAAGCTGAAACTTTATTGCTGGAACAGCACAGCAGGTCAGGCATACCACTGAAGCCTGTAGATGTCCTTGAGCATCATTAAGACAGAGAGAGATAGGTTCTTGATTAATAAGGCTAACAAGGGGTGAATGTGGTTAAGAAACATATCAGCCCTGATTAACTGGCAGAGCAAACTCAATGGGCTGAATGGTTTAATTCTCCTCCGATATCTTTTATTTCAAAAAAGGACGTTTAAATTCAGGAACACATCTGCTGGTTCAGGATATGTGTAGCTAATATTTTTCAATGGAATGCATGTTTGTGCGTCTTTAGAGAATAGTCAAACAGTGTGTCGGTTCCGTAAATACCCTTGCCAGGTTATCTAATCTCCTGTGGCCATTTTGTCAGAGTATGTTTTCGATTTTTAAAATAAAAAGTGACTTCAAATACCCTACCCTGAGTAAAGTTCATAAACAAAAACCTAGGAATATGGCATGCTTTTAGTGGGCAATTTTGGAGTTGCCCTAATTGCAGTATATTAATGGCAACATCTATCCAATTTATCTTCTGACCTTTAATGTGGATTGAAACCAATGTTGTAGATGGTAATCTAACCTGCTTGCTTGCTGCTTAACCAACTGAGCTAACTGTTGCATGTTTTTTTAAAATTCCCTACACTGTGGAAACAGGTCCTTCGGCCCAACAAGTCCACACCGATCCTCCAAAGAGCAACCCACCCAGACCCATTCACCTATGTTTACCCCTGACTAATGCACCTAACACTACGGGCAATTTAGCATGGCCAATTCACCTAACCTGCACATCTTTGGATTTTGGGAGGAAAACGGAGCACCAGAAGGAAACCCACGCAGACACGGGGAGAATGAGCAAACTCTACACAGTCAGTTGTCCGAGGCAGGAATTGAACCTGGGTCCCTGACGCTGTGAGGCAGCAGTGCTAACCACTGAGCCACCATGCTGCCCAATATAATATTCCATCAATATTTGAAAATCATTATTGTGAGTGAAGGAACTGACGGAGCCTGAGGCCTAGGGACAATCAGCCGCCATCCACATCTGCAGCTGTCACACCGACTGCGCGAAGCAGTGCAGGCTCACCTCCCACGTGTGGCAGACCAGCTGCCGGTGGAATCAAGCTGAGCTGAGGGGTCGACAGTGCAGAAACCGTATCTGAGGCTGAATCCCCAGAGGGAATGCTGCGACACTGCAGTGGTTAGGGGAGGTCTACCCTGGATGGAAGGTGATTCAACAGCAGCCGGGATGTGCCAAGAGGGCTGCCCTCCAGCAAGTCCCCCAAGAGAAAGGGTTATAACAACAACAACTTGCATTAATGTAGCACCCTGTCCAGAATCCGCACCCTCCCCTCCCCCCCCAAAAAAGTGGCATTGTTATCAGACGTAGTGTAACACTGAGTTACATGTGGCACTCAAACAGGCAGCTTTCAGAGGGGAAAATAAGGTGAGAGATTTATAGTGGGATTGTAGATACTGGGCAGAGGCAGCTGAAGACATGGTGGAACAATTACAGAGACATACTCAAGCGGCAAGAGTTGGAGGGAATTTACAGAGATTTAACTTGATTTATTGTTGTCACATATATTGAGACACAGTGAAAAATGTTGCATGCTCTACCCGGGTGCATAATATCATACAAATTGCTTCAGGTAGCAGAACAGAATAGTGTTATAGATACTGAAGGTGCAGAGAGAGAGAGAGAGATCAGGATTCACCTTTGAGAGGTCTGTTCAAAGGTCTGATAACAGTGGGGAAGAAGCTTTAGTAAAGGCCAAAAGCAGTGGAAGATTTGAAAAACAATGGTCTTTAAATCATGTCTCTATTTAACTGGGAGCTAATGCACAGCAGCGAGGACGATAGTGAATAGGACTGAGACAGGAGTAGGCTATTCTAACCTGCACCACTATGCCTTGTGAGATTACCTGAGGTGCAGCATGTAGTAATAGAAATAAGTCATCAACAGGGTCCTTTGGGCCACAGGTAACAATATCAGTTTGGGGAGAACCGGTGTTGGAAGGTTACTTGTTTACAAGATGTTAGTCTCAGAGTTTAGATTAGAGTGGTGCTGGGAAATCAGGTCAGGCAGCATCTGAGGAGCAGGAAAATTGACGTTTCGGGCAAAAGCCCGATGAAGGGCTCTTGACTGAAATGTCAATTTTCCGACTCCTCGGATGCTGCCTGGCCTGCTGTGCTTTTCCAGCACCACTCTAATCTAGATTCTGTTTTCCAGCATCTGCAGTCCTTGTTTTTACCTAGATGTTAGTCTCAGGCGATTTTATTGAATGGCACAGCAGGCTCAAGAGGCTGAATAGGAACAGGAGTAGGCTGTATGGCTCCATGAGCCTGCCCTGCCATTCATTAGGATCATGGCTGATCTGGCACTCCACACTTCCACTTTCCTGCTTTTCCCATGTCCATAGATACCTCTACTGATCTATCTATCTCAACCTTCAATATACTCATCAATTCTGCCCCCACAGCTCTTTGTTGCAAGGAGTTGCAAAGACACTCCTTGTTCTGAATTTTTTTAAAAATTCTCATCATTTCAGTCTTAAATTGGTGACCCTTCATTCTGAGAGTATCTTCTGGTCCTAGACTCTCCCATGAGGGATCATCTCTTAACATTTACTCTGTCAAGCCCCTTAAGAATCCTATATGTTTCAATAAGATCACCTCTCATTCGTCTCAACTCTAGTGAATAGAATCTCAACTTGTTTAGCTTTTTCTTATAAGACAATCCCTCCATATTTAGAAAAATCCTAATGAACCCACTGCTACTCCAACTTGATCCAGCGAGAACCTATGATGAGGCATTGGAGGAAGGTGGTCTTGCCAGTTGTGCCAAAGAGTGAAGGCAACTTGAAAAGAATCAGGAGGCTAGTTTAATTTTGTCACAGTCATATAGCATTTCATTTGTGATTTAAAAAGCCTATTTTAATGTTGTGAGAAGGCAGGAACTAGATTGGATAAATTTGAACACAGAATTGTGGAAAAGGCATTTTACAACTTGAGGATAGGGTTTTTGTTTTTCTTATGGGAAAGGTAATGACAGATTTGGAGAAGGGAGGTAAGTAAGGGGGGGAGAGAGAACTGTTAAAGTACCACTATGATGGAGACCAGGAAGGGAATTGGGACATACAGTAGTTTAGTGTGAATAAGGGAGAGCAGAGGTGGGCCTTTGTGTACTAGATGTGCTCAAACAAAGCATTGAGAGCGATAGGGCAGAAGATGAATAAGATGTGAGTTTAGGACTCTGGACCATTAGGGGAGTTTTGGGCAGGTGAGCCAGTGAATGGAGGGAAATGATGGATGCTTAATGGATTCATAATCTTGGTCTCAAAGAGAGCAGGGAAATGGATAAACCTGTTGTCTACCATGTCCATTCAAATCTACGTGGCTTGCATCTGAATCATAGACTTGTGACCAACCATTTTTTAGACAAGCCTGCTGTGTTGGCACCTAATGATTTTCTATTCTGTCTGGTCGATTGCCGTGGGAACCTGGGCTGTTAAAAGGAGTTGTTGGGCCTGGGTCTGCAAAGAATCATTTTCATGGAGGAAATGGGGCTAATTTAGACTAACATCTTCCTGTTCAGTAGGGCCTGAATGTTGAGTTGCAGATCCCCTCAACCACCTTGAGCAAGCTTGACATACATTACATCAGCACTTGGTGTAATATTATATTTTTCTCATCCCCTTACACAATAGCATCATAACAACTCCAAACAGGATCCCGTAACGGAAAGAAAACATAGCTAAATATATAATATATGGATCGAGGATGGTTTCTGTAGATGATAGGTTATAACAACATGAAAGAACCATTAGATTAGATTAGAGGGAAGTATTAGGTACATCAGGGGTCATTATATTAAATATGGGCCAAATTACAACTAAAGTCAGTAATGAGTATAAGGTGCATTTTATTCCTCTGCACAGATTGCACAGATTTCAGAAGATGGCAGCATTTTCTTCTATGCAAAATATTGCACATTTGTAGACTTAGAGCTCAATTGCATGATCACATTATTTTGGCCCCTTTTATATTGGAGGATTGTCTTGAACCTGATGTCAGTTCTTTCTTTTTTGCACCTCTAATAAGTGAACCCCTTGAGTCTTGGGCATCAAACTTGTTACTGTTTTAGGTTAAACAACTCGATAATTTTAAGCATGCAATTGTGCAGGGCATTGGTGAGGCTACACCTGGAGTTTTGTGAGTAGGCTTGGTCTGTTTATCTGAAAAAAAAAAGATGTTCTCTCTATGCAGAG
The DNA here is from genome assembly GCF_004010195.1 of Chiloscyllium plagiosum. Taxonomy (NCBI): domain Eukaryota; kingdom Metazoa; phylum Chordata; class Chondrichthyes; order Orectolobiformes; family Hemiscylliidae; genus Chiloscyllium; species Chiloscyllium plagiosum. The sequence goes on from NC_057724.1 coordinate 26,162,799, forward strand.
AAGGTAACAATGGTTCCCAGATTGTTTCCTAGGTTGGCAAGACTGACATATGAAGAGAGGTTGGATTATTTAGGACTATATTCCCTGGAGTTTCGAAGAATGAGGGCTATCTCATGGAAACCTACAAAATTCTAACAGGACTAGACAGAGTAAACACAGGAATGATGTTCTCGAAGACCAGGGAGCTGAGAACAAGGAAGTACAGTCCTAGGATGGTGGTAGGCCATTTAAGAAATTTCTTCTCCCAGAGTGGTGAGTCTGTGGAATTCTCTGCCACATTACCCCCTTTGTTCAGAATAATGTGGGATCAAAAGTAGGTGAAACATTCACAGAAAGTCAACACTATATGCAAAACACTTGTCTAATACAACAAAATTATTTAACTTCAAAATTTTCCTTTTCTCTTTAATGAGTCATTTTGGCTCCTTAGTAACCTAGCTGATTGGTGTAAATTTTTCCATCTCAAGTTTTTAGATTCACATATAAAATATACTTTGTCAAGATACTACTGCATAAATCAATACTTCCAGATGTAGAGAAGAGAAAAAATTGTTGGGGAAAAGATATTTTTAATAAAACATCCACCATATCTGTATGAACCACACTGGATGGTCAATGCTTTGTGAATATCCCTGTGGAATTCCTGACACACTGCTGACAAAACATATCAGAATTCTATTAAAGTTGTAATATATTTATTCAATGATACTTGATGGCATTTCAAAGTAGAATGCACAGCATTTTAAATGAAGCTCATGTTGATGTACCATTAAGGAACCCAATACAGCATTAGCTTTAAAAAGATAGTTTTAATTTAGATATAACAATGCATATTAGAGGTTTGTTCCTGTATGTATGCAATTGCTCCAGCATAATTACTGTTCTATTCCAGTTTATAGTTTTTAGCGTGTTGTGTGATGAACAAGAAGCGTTCCAGATTACCTTGGCAGTCCACCCACTAAAACTGATACATATTTATCAAATAGACACTCGCAATCAATTTTTATATAACTTATAGCCTAGAGTTACAAAATACCTTTATTGTCTTATGACAATAAAGGTATTTTGTTAATTCAACTATTTTAGATTATAATACTATAAGATGTAGAAACAGAAGTCAGCCTATTACTATTAGATTCGATTAGATTAGATTCCCTCCAGTGTGGAAACAGGCCCTTTGGCCCAACTAGTCCACACCGACCCTCCGAAGAGTAACTCGCCCAGACCCATTTCCCTCTGGCTAATGCACCAAACACTACGGGCAATTTAGCATGGCCAATTCTCCTAACCTGCACATCTTTGGATTGTGGGAGGAAACCGGAGCACCCGGAGGAAACCCACACAAACACGGGAAGAATGTGCAAACTCCACACAGACTCATTTCACAATTTATGCTGTTTTATTAGAGCACAAATAATAGCAATTGTAGAAATCATTTTGAACAGACCTATTGTCTCTCACAATAAATATCACTAATGGACTTTAACATCTGTATATGCTCTTGGTCTATAAATTGGTAATCAAATTGTGCAAAAGAATTCATTTGACCATCTATCCCAGTGATTTAAAGGCATATAAAGAACAATGAGAGCAATTATAAAGTATAAAACTGATTTTTTTAAAGCTACAATTTCGATTATTGCAGAGAGGAAAAGCCAGCCATCCCTCTCAAAAGCACGGTATTTAAAATTGCATCCTTTTAATTTTATCTATGTCTAACAAACCAGAGTTTTGTCACAGTTAGTTTAGACTATATAAGTTTACACCAGAGTTACTTTATCCTATCCAATCATTAATAGACATTCTCCAGCAATGATTATCTTCCTATCATTAGCTGTTATCTATAAAGGTCCCAAAAAGGTCGATAGCTCTCCTTTCTACCCCTTGTTTCTGTGTAAGATTTGTGATCACCATCCGCATGATAACTGACCACGTTCAATACTCTATCACCACACTCAACTCTTCCACTTTAACTGCCCTTGACAGATTGTACATTCCAAAGGTCCTGGAATGTTGGCATTACTGGCTAGGCTAGGCGGTGCTGAGCAGCCACCTTAAAGTGCTGTGGTACTTGATGTGTAGAGACACCTTTGGTGCCGTCAGAATAGGAGTTCCAGGGTTTTGATTTGTCAGTAAAGGGAGGACAATATACTGCCAAGCCAGTATGGGATATGGCTTAGAGGGGAACTGGGAGGTACTAGCGTCCAATGCATCTGCTGCCCTTGCTCTTCAAGGTGGCGGTGGTTACAGATTTGGAAGTTGCTATTGAAGGAATCTTTGGTGAGTTATTGCAATACTTGAACCAATATCCAGTTGTGAGCAAGCCTCAAATTTCAACAGCTAAAAAATTTGGAAGACAAATGTTATTGTCTTTATTCCCCTAAATAGTTGCTTCAAACTTGTTACTGTTTTAGGTTAAACAACTCGATAATTTTAAGCATGCAATTGTGCAGGGCATTGGTGAGGCTACACCTGGAGTTTTGTGAGTAGGCTTGGTCTGTTTATCTGAAAAAAAAAAGATGTTCTCTCTATGCAGAGAAGGTAACAATGGTTCCCAGATTGTTTCCTAGGTTGGCAAGACTGACATATGAAGAGACGTTGGATTATTTAGGACTATATTCCCTGGAGTTTCGAAGAATGAGGGCTATCTCATGGAAACCTACAAAATTCTAACAGGACTAGACAGAGTAAACACAGGAATGATGTTCTCGAAGACCAAGGAGCTGAGAACAAGGAAGTACAGTCCTAGGATGGTGGTAGGCCATTTAAGAAATTTCTTCTCCCAGAGTGGTGAGTCTGTGGAATTCTCTGCCACAGAAAAATGGTGAGGCCAAAACATTGAATCTTTTCAAGAAGAAGGTAGATATAGTTTTTAGGGCTGAAACAATCAAAGGGAATAGGGTGAGAGTTGGAACAAGATACTATGTTTGCTGAACAGCCATGCTTATATAGAATGGTTGGCTTGAATGGCCAAATAACTTACTCCTGCTTCTATTTTCTGTTTCATTGGTTCAATTTATCATATTTGACTTGAACTCACTGCCTTTCAAATTTCAAAAATGCATCCCCATGTTAATATCCCATCACCTGATTTCGCCTCTGCTCTACTTTCCCTGTCTAACTAGTTTTCTCCTTACTGCTACAATGAGAGCTCTGTGTTCCCCTGATATTTGCTTGTTCTATATCCCTCACATGTTTTGTCCCATGGTCAGCCATCATATCTAAACTGTCCATGTTTTAAACTTTAATGTATCAAGTCTGAACATCTTTCCCACTTCAATTCATTTTGTTTAATTCACATTATCTTTCAAACTCATCTCTTTGACCAATCTTTTAGTCATCCCTTCTTGTTTCCCCTCTGAGGCTCAAAATTGATTACTCCTATGAGTATGATGAAAAATATATTGTTATTATTGTTCAATGTTTTTACTATTCAAATTAATGAACTGCAAACATATTTAAATTGATTGATGCAAAAACCAATATAACTAATTGGAGTTTGAGTTTATTTTGTAAAAGTAATTCGTGTGCTGGGTTTTTAAAAATTATTTAGAGGAAACATTATGATTTTGATGACTAAATAAATTGTAGAACTTCAGAAAGTTTTAACAGGAAGCATATTACTTGTTACCAATTATAAAATGTGTGTATAATTCTCGTCTTTTCATTGAAATAAGCTGTTTGTTTGATTTATTTTTAAGGATTTATGTGTGGAAATTATTTGCCTATGCACTATAGTGAAAACAAACAAGATGTCAGCAATAGTTATAAAAGACACGCCATTAATCTGAGTTATTAGTAATGAATCATAGTTCTTAATACTGTTTAGTAGAGTGGAATAAGACAAGTATAATGTCTTTGCATTAAAACCATTTCATAGCTTCAAAACTTGTTAGTATACCTTCTCTGTTTTTCCTTGATAACAGTTTGCAGTATGCATCTAACCTTGTTCCCAATAGTCCTAACCATCCAGCCACTTTTGACTTCCTTCACTTTTCCTTTCCTTTTTCAAAAAAACAATTTAAAGAGATGAAACATTATGTATTTAATATGCTTCTGTTATTCCAGTGACAGCACATGTCATAAAGTAACCCCCTCCCGCTCCCCAATGCATTCTGGTCTGCTGTACTCAACACATGCAAGAGAATGCTTTGGTAAAATGAACATAATCATTTGTTCCTTGCTATATGTTAGGGCATCCACACTATATACAATACATTAATAAATACTTAAAATCAAAAAAAAAGTTTAAAATTAAATAAACTGAAACTCAATTTTATATGATGTCGAAAATCTAATATCACACGCTCAGAGCTTAGTATCCTAACATACACAAAGGTATAGATCATGAGGGGGATGCAGTTATTTTCAAAATAATTATTGTCTGGTCCATAGTTTGAAATTTTCCAACATTTTTAAAATGATGGATGGGACTTTTAGCTCACCATGTGATCCCACAAGCAATTAACTGCATTTTCCTTGGCGGAGTGGGAAAGGGGAAATGGGGTGGGATTTCAGAAAAAGACTGCTCATGATTGGGTCACCACCATTTGGAGATCAGAGATGATGATAGCAGTTGAATGACCACTTCAGCTGAAATGGACAGAAGCACTGCAGGTCATTCAGAAAAGGGAAACCAAAAGAAAAGAGATCTGGAGCTGTGCTTGAAGCTGAAGATGAAATGGCAGAAGGAGATGCATGTTTGAGCTAGAAATGCAATTTGTACCACTATGCATTTTGACATGCTATGATCTCTACACTGCACAATGCATGCAATTCAATACAGTCCATACTGCTACCTTGTTAACCCAGAACAAGTCGAGGTGTGAAGCTGTGATTTAGTATGGAGGAACTGCAGCTGCAATATGGTAGTGAACAATAATTTGTTGGATTCAAAAACAATTTTGTAAAATTCTTGCCCAAATTGTTGTTGAGTGTAAATCATCTAAAGATCATCTGGGTGGCAGGGTGAAATGTGAAGAGGATATTAGGAGAATACAGGGTGACCTGGACAGGCTACGTGAGTGGACGGATGCATGGCAGATGCAGTTTAATGTGGATAAATGTGTGGTTATCCACTTTGGTGCAAGAACAGGAAGGCAGATTACTACCTAAATGGAGTCAAGTTAGGTAAAGGGGCATCTAGGTGTTCTTGTACATCAGTCAATGAAAACAAGCATGCAGGTATAGCAGGTAGTGAAGAAAGCTAATAGCATGCTGGCCTTCATCACAAGAGGAATTAAGTATAGAAGCAAAGAGGTCCTTCTGCAGCTGTACAGGGCCCTGGTGAGACCGCACCTGGAATATTGTGTGCAGTTTTGGTCTCCAAATTTTGAAGAAAGACAATCTGGCTATTGAGGGAGTGCAGCGTAGGTTCACGAGGTCAATTCCCAGATTGGCGGGACTACCTTATGCTGTAAGATTGAAGCGACTGGGCTTGTATACGCTTGAGTTTAGAAGGCTGGGAGGGGATCTGATTGAGACGTACAAGATTATTAAAGGATTGGACACTCTGGAGGCAGGAAGCATGTTTCCGCTGATGGGTGAGTCCCGAACCAGAGGACACAGTTTAAAAATAAGGGGTAGGCCACTTAGAACAGAGTTGAAGAGAAACTTCTTCACCCAGAGAGTGGTGGGTGTATGGAATGCTCTGCCCCAGAAGGCTGTGGAGGCCAAGTCTCTGGATACTTTCACGAAAGAGTTGCCTATAGCTCTTAAGGATAGTGGAATGAAGGGTTATGGGGATAAGGCAGGAACCGGATACTGATTGTGGATGATCAGCCATGATCATAATGAACAGTGGTGCTGGCTCGAAGGGCAGAATGGCCTACTCCTGTACCTATTGTCTATTGTCTATTGTCTATCATATAATTTTTCATTTTACTTCTGACTGTGGATTGAATTGAGATAAGATTGGGGAAAGAGGAAGCAACATTCAATGAAATCAAGCAATGCCAGTGTTACAAACAATGACACAATGATGAAGTTAAGCTGCAGTAGCCACCAGCAAGATAGAACCTTCATACAGCGATCAGTTGCATTTACATCAAGGATGTTAATACAAACAAACAACACCATGCTCACATCCAGGAAAAGTGCTTGACCATTGTCTTTGTTTTGAACATTTTTCTCATTACCTCCTTAGAAAAGACAGTGACAATTGGGTTCAGCCATAAGCCACTTCAGAGCATTTACCACCAGCTGACAATATCTGCTGTAAAGCATCTGAAAAGAATATTATTCACGTTTCAAAGATACCACTGAGATGTGACATAGATGCAAGGGCACAACATGTGCATTGCAGACAGGCTGCTGAGTGTAGCACTTCCTGATGAAGAATGAAGAGGATGCTATGACAGAATGTGAAATCTTTCAGATGATATGTGAGGATCAGTGAAGTCATCAACCCAGCAGAAACTTAAGGCTGAATCTTGTGGTACTTTTGGCAACGTGTGAGTCATATGAACTTTGATTGGCTGTGTGAGTTTTCTTAACATATTATATCAAAGTCGTCATATTAATTAGCATTTGAGTCCTTGCAGTCCAATTTCTACCCATCTTAATGAAATAACTCAACAGAGGCTAGTATCCAATCACCAAGTTACCCTGTACTTACACAGTGAGAGTCCTTGATACTGATCCAGCTCCCTCAGAGCCAGCTTTCAGAGTGAACAGGATGTCTGACACTCCTGTTCTTATCCATCAGCCAGGGCTCCCTGAGTGAACCTGATTAACAGCCCCAAACAGAGAACTCGTATGCTATGAGGTCTAGCTGGCTGACCTCATTACAATCACTACACTTACCATACACAATTCGTGGATCCTGCCACTCACCAGAGATTATGGAATTGACCATCATTCTGGCTCCAGTGCCATGTTTAAAGACCTTTGTGCACCTGAACAAGCACTGTCAATGTTAAAAATCACTCAACACCAGGTTATAGACCAATAGGTTGATTTGAAAGTACAAACTTGTTGAACTATAACCTGGTATTGTGTGATTTCTAACTTTGTTCACCCAGTCCAACACCAGCAACTCCACATTGAGCACAGTCAGTTCAGGGCTCCCTGTTCCTGACATTTCTCATGAACATGGCTGACAAGGTGAACTTGGCACTTAACTTTGTGGGCATGGTCCTGGAGCTCCTGCTGAATGGGATAGTGGGACTTCCTCTTCCCCCTTGACCAACACTAGACCATGGCAGTTTTATCTAAGGTTGCCACTCTCTCAGCTATTTGAAGGCATGCCCAACACTAGGGAAAAAAATCAACATCATTCTTCATTCTGCCATCATAAGCGTCACCATTTTCTCTCCAATACCTAATACTCAATCTATATCTGCTATTGTGTCCATCAAGGCATTATAACTCATGTCTGCAACAACTTCCCCAGTTAGGCTCATCCAAGATAGAAATCTGAAAGTTAAGATGTGGTGTCATTAACAGGGCACTCAACAAGCAACAATTCCACTTAATAGGAGTTGGGAGGTCATGTTGCGGCTGCACAGGACATTAGTTCGGCCACTTTTGAAATACTATGTGCACTTCTGGTCTCCCTCCTATCAGAAGAATATTGTGAAATTTGAAAGGGTTCAAAAAAAGATTTACAAGGATGTAGCCAGGGTTGGAGGGCTTAAGCTATAGGGAGAGGCTGAATAGGCTGGGGCTGATTTCCCTGGAGCATCAAATGCTGAGGGGTGACCTTATAGAGGTTTATAAAATCAAAAGGGGCTTGGATATGGTAAACATACAAAGTCTTTTGCCCAGTGTAGGGAAGTCTAAAACTAGACAATATAAATTTAAGATGAGAGGGGTAAGATTTAAAAGGCACGTAAGCGACGATTTTGTCACACAGAGGGTGATGTGTGCATGGAATGCGTGCCAGAGGAAGTGATAGAGACTGGTACAATTACATTTAAAAGGCATCTGAATGGGCGTATGAATAGGAAGGGTTTAAAGGGAGATGGGCAATATGCTGGCAAATAGGACTAGAATTATTTAGGATATTTGGTTGGCATGAATGTGTTGGACCGAAGGGTCTGTGTCCATGTTGAACATCTCTATGACTCTATGACTAATTGGTAACACAGCACTGCCTAGCATGAGACTCACCATGCCACTTGTCAAAAGCATAATAGATGAGGAGAGATGCTCCCGACATTGAAATCAGCCTCGATGGACTTTTCATTCACTCCTGCTACAAATCTCACCATAGCCCTGTTATGGACCAGGCCAGACTCTCTCGAAACATTTCAAGAAGGTTGCCCAGATCCTAACTTTGCTGGCTGCTTTAAGCAGGTGTAAAGTGGATATTCCAGGAGTCAGACCACTTTGCTTTAAACAAAACAGAATTTATTTACTCAAATTACTGAATGAAACACAAACAGCAGAAAACAGAATACTGAATAACTTGTCCTATTCGAAAACCCAGTAGATCATCCCAACTTAATGATGCTGTTCCAAATACTTGCAACATTCCCTATAAATACCCCTTGGCACAAAAGGTAAAATCAATCACAAGTTCTTACAGGATAAATGGCAGAGAAAGAGTACCAACCTGGACCTGCTTCAGGGTCCAGCAGCTTTTCTACATTACTGCTAAAAAAAACAAATTAGAGAAAAGCTGAGCTGGGAGAACAGGCCATACCCCTTTCATTGTACAAGTGATTTTTTTCCTAAAACCTGAAAGCCTCTGCCTGAGGCAATATCTGTTAGCTATTATCAAATTGAACCTAAAACTCTTCAACTTCCAGGTTTTTCAGAGTCTGTCATTTACAATCTCTCTGAAAAAAAACTAATGATTCCATAACCTTGTTAAAGGAGCAGATTTGTCTCACCTGCTCTCTTTAAAAAAAGAACCATCAATATCTAAAGATGGTGTCATTTTAAAACTCGTTTAAAAATTGTTATTGCTTTAAAACACATACATTACATTGACTATAAATGTGCAAACACACACAGTTACATTCTGCCTCAGACTGTTGTACTCCTGCCACCGAACGCCTCCATTTCTCATTCAAGTCTCGACAATGCTCCAACAATCAATTTTCTGTCCTGCCTCACGTACCATTTTCAAATTGATTGGCTATAACAGACAGCTCCATCTAAATAGTCTGGTATTTTTGTCCTTAAATTTCTCCACAAACTTCAATGGGTTATGATCAGCGTATAAGATTGTCTCAGATACGTTGGCGGTAACATAAATACTGAAATGTTGTAATGCCAACTCCAAGCTCAAAGACTCCTTCTCAATTGTCAAATATTTCTGCTGATGAATGTTCAACTTCTTGGAGAAGTACCCAATAGTTCTTTCTATCTTCTTGTTGTCTTCTTGCAAGAGCACAGCACCGACACCAACAGCACTTTCATCGATATCCACCTTGAATGGCTTTGCATAACTAAGTGTGGTTAATACCAGAGCAGAGGGTAACACAGCTTTCAGGCTGTCAAATGCCTTCTGACAGTCTGCTGTCCATTGAAACTTCTTGCCTTTCTTTAGCAATTCAGTAAGTGGAGCATCCAAACTGCTAAAATTTGGCATAAACATTCGATAATTCACTCAATCCCAGGAATCATAGAACTGCTCTTTGTATCGATGGTACAGGAAGCTCCCTAATTACCTTTGTTTTTGCATCCCATGAAGCCAGTTGTCTGAGTTCAATAAAATGGCCCAGGAAGGTGACTTGGGCTTTGGCAAATTCACTTTTAACCAAGTTTATCATCAAGCTTGCCTTCTGAAGTCGATCAAACAAATATGATAAATGTTGTAAATGTTCCTTCTATGTGTGACTAAAAATCACTAGGTCATCTATATAAACTACATAATTGGGAAATTCGGAAATGGTCTCATTAGTTAGTCTCTGAAATGTAGCTGGCGCATTTTTCATACCAAACGGCATGACTTTAAATTGATACAGTCCACTTGGCATTATGAAAGCTGAAATTGCCTTTGCTCTTTCTGACAAAGGTACCTGCCATTTGCCTTTGAGCAGGTCCAATTTAGAAATATAAGTTGCTTGCCCCACCTTCCAAACACGGAATTGGATATGCATCAATCATTGTAACTGCATTGACTTTGCGATAGTCTACACGTAACCATTAGTTACCATCTGGTTTTGACTCCATTACTATGGGTGAGCTCCAGTTACTGTAAATCAATTCAATTATATTGTCTTGGACCATGTGTTCAATCTCCTTTTGAACCTGTGCCAGCTTTAGAGGGTTATGCCTATAAGGAAATTACTCAATCTGCAAAGCATCTCCGATATCTACATCATGTATAATTAGGTTAGTATTTCCCAACTTATTTCCGCTTATCTCCCCATGTGATCGTAATAAATCTTTCAGGTCATTTCGATTTTCTTCTGGAAAGTAACTCAATCATTTATCCCAATTTTTGGCAACTTCCTCATTGTCCAATTTAATTTGAAGAATGCCCAATTCAGAACGCTCTAAATTTGGTTCTTCACTCTGTGTTGTAATCAATAACATATTCTCCTCTTGCTTGCCTTCCTTGTCAAAATGCCTTTTGAGCACATTCACATGACACACTCTGTGAGATTTATATCTGTCTGGGGTCCATATCAAGTAGTTAACCTCATTCAATTTCCTTTAGACTTGATAAGGTCCACTAAACCTTGCTTTTAAAGGTTTACTTATCATTGGAAGTAACACTAATACCTTATCCTTGATAGCAAAATTGTGAATTTTTTATCTTTTGTCTGCTTCTTATTTTATTGTATGCTGTGATACTTTAAAATGCTGTCTAGCCAACTCCCCAGCTCTATTTAATTGTTCCCTAAAATTTGACACATATTGCAAATATGTAGTCTCTGAAGTTTTCTCCCTAATCAATTTTAAGGACCCTTTCAGTTCATGCTCAAAAACTAATTCAAATGGACTGAATTTGGTCAATTCATTCCGTGCATCTCTGATCACAAAAACACAAACAGAATTCCCTTATCCCAATCATTTGAATAGTCTTGACTATAAGCCCGCAACATGGTCTTTAATGTCTGACACCACCTTTCTAGCTGTCCCTGCGATTAGACAATAGACGACAGACAATAGACAATAGGTGCAGGAGTAGGTCATTCGGTCTTTCAAGTCAGCACGACCATTCATTATGATCATGGCTGATCAGCCACAATCAGTATCCTGTTTCTGCCTTATCTCCATAACCTTTGATTCTACTTTCTCTAATAGCTCTCTCCATCTCTTTCTTGAAAGTATCCAGAGACTTGGCCTCCAGCATTCCATATATCCACTACTCTCTGGGTGAAGAAATTTCTCCTCAAATCTGTTCTAAATGGCCTACCCTTTATTTTTAAACTATATCCTCTGGTTCAGGACTCACCCAGCAGCAGAAACATTCTTCCTACCTCCAGAGTGTCCAATCCATTAATAATGTTATACATCTCAATCAGATCTTCTTTCATCCTTCTAAACAGTCGCTCCAATCTTTTAACATATGACAATCCCGCCATTCCGGGAATTAACCTAGTGAATCTACGCTGTACTCCCTCAACAGCCAGAATGTCCTTCCTCAAATGTGGAGACTAAAACTGCACACAATACTCCAGGTGCAGTCTCACCTGGGCCCTGTACTGCTGCAAAAGGGCCTGTTTGTTCCTGTACTCAATTCCTCTTGTTATGAAGGCCAACATGCCATTAGCTTTCTTCACTGCCTGCTGTACCTGCATGCTTGCTTTCATTGACTGATGTACAAGAACACCTAGATCTCGTTGTACTGCCCCTTTACCTAACTTGATTCCATTTAGATAGTAATCTGCCTTCCTGTTCTTGCCACCAAAGTGGATAACCACACATTTATCCACATTAAACTGCATCTACCATGCATCTGTCCACTCACCCTAGCCTGTCAAAGTCACCCTGTATTCTCATAATATCCTCCTCACATTTCACCCTGCCACACAACTTTGTGTCATCAAAATATTTACGAATATTGCTTTTAATGCCTTTATTGTATTGATGTTTTTTGTAAACAGCTGTGGTCCCAGCACCGAACCTTGTGGTACCCCACTGGTCACCACCTGCCATTCTGCAAGGGACCCATTTATCAGTATTCTTTGCTTCCTGTCAGCCAGCCAATTTTCAATCCAAGTCAGTACCTTGCCCCCAATACCATGTGCCCTAAATTTGCTCACTAATCTTCTAAGTGGGACCTTATCAAAGGCTTTCTGAAAGTTCAGATACACTATATCTACTGGCTCTCCCTTGTCCATCTTCATAGTTACATTCTCAAAAAATTCCAGAAGATTAGTCAAGCACAATTTCCCCTTCGTAAATCCATGCTGACTCTGACCTATCCTGTTACTGCTATCCAAATAAGTCGTAATTTCATCTTTTATAATTGACTCCAGCATCTTTCCCACCTCTGACATCAGGCTAACCGGTCTATAATTCCCTGTTTTCTCTCTCCCTCCCTTCTTGAAAAGTGGGACAACATTAGCCACCCTCCAATCCACAGGAACTGATCGTGAATTGATAGAACATTGGAAAATGATTACCACTGTGTCCACGATTTCTAGAGCCACCTCCTTAAGTACCCTGGGATGCAGATCATCAGGTCCCGGGGACTAATCAGCCTTCAGACCTAACAGTCTATCCAACACCATTTCCAGCCTAATATAAATTCCCTTCAGTCATCCATTACCCTAGGTCCTTCAGCCACTATTACATCTGGGAGATTGCTTGTGTCTTCCCCAGTGAAGACAGATCCAAAGTACCTATTCAACTCTTCTGCCATTTCCTTGTTCGCCATAATAAATTCACCCATTTCTGTCTTCAAGGGCCCAATTTTAGTCTTAACCATTTGTTTTCTTTTCACATACCTAAAAAAGCTTTTACTATCCTCCTTTATATTTTTGGCCAGTTTGCCTTTGTACCTCATTTTTTTCTCTATGTATCGCCTTTTTAGTTATCCTCAATTGCTCTTTAAATGTTTCCCAGTCCTCCAGCTTCCCGCTCATCTTTGCGATGTTATACTTCTTTGTTTTTATTTTTTTGCAGTCCTTTATTTCCCTCATCAGCCACGGCCACCCCAGCCTCCCCTTAGGATCTTTCTTCCTCTTTGGAATGAACTAATCCTGCACCTTCTGCATAATATCCAGAAATACCTGCCATTGTTGTTCCACTGCCATCCCTGTTAGGGTATTGAACCATTGAACTTTGGCCAGCTATTCCCTCATAGCTCCATAGTTCCCTTTGTTCAACTGCAATATTGACACTCCCAATTCTCCCTTCTCCCTCTCAAATTGCAAATTGAAACTTATCATATTATGGTCACTACCTCCTAATCGGTCCTTTACTTTGAAGTCCCTGATCAAATCCGGTTCATTGCACAATACCAGATCCAGAATTGCCTTCTCCCTTGTAGGCTCCAGTATAAGCTGTTCCAAGAATCCATCTCGGAGACACTCCACAAACTCCCTTTCTTGGGGTCCAGTACCATCCTGATTCTCCCAGTCTACCTGCATGATGAAATCCCCCATAACAATACCTTTGCGACAGGGCAATTTCAACTCCTTATTCAACTTACACCCTATATCTAACTACTGTTTGGGGACCTGTAGATAACTCCCATTAGAATTTTCCAGCTCTATCCATACTGACTCTACAACTTGCGAGGGATTGTTTTCTTCAACGTTAGAGGCAAGTAATAAAATAAAACAAAGAATTGTGGATCTGGAAATCTAAAAGCTATCAAGAGAAATTGCTGGAGAAATTCAGCAGGTCTGGCAGAATCTGCAGAGAGAAGAAGAGAGTTAAAGTTTTGAGACCAGTGGTCCTTTCTCTGTCACCAGATATTGCCAGACTTTTTGGGTTTCTTCAAAAATTTCTCTTGTTGTTCATTACAGGCAAGGATTGCTGATTCGCATTGCATTCTTAATTTCCATCAATGTGTGTTGGTGGTGGAAGGAATGAATATTTAAGGTTGTGGGTAAGGTGTTAGTAAAATAGGTTGCTTTGTCCAACATTGTGTCAAGCTTTTTGAAGGTGAACCTATTCAGCAAATGGAGAAGGTTCTATCAAACTCATGATTTATGTCTTATAGATGATGGACAAGATTTGGGAAGTCAGAAGGTGGATTACTCACCTCAGAATTCATAATCTCTGGCATGGTTTTGTAAGAACATTTGGTCGAGTTAAAGTTTTGGTCAATGGTGACCCCCCAGATTCTGGAAAAGCGCAGCAGGTCAGGCAGCATCCAAGGAACAGGAGAATCGACCTTTCGGGCATAAGCCCTTCTTCAGGAAGGGCTTATGCCCGAAACGTCGATTCTCCTGTTCCTTGGATGCTGCCTGACCTGCTGTGCTTTTCCAGCAACACATTTTCAGCTCTGATCTCCAGCATCTGCAGCCCTCACTTACCCCCCAGATTCTGCCAGACCTGCTGAATTTCTCCAGCAATTTCTCTTGATACCTTTTAGATTTCCAGCATCCACAATTCTTTGTTTTATTTTATTACTTGCCTCTAACGTCGAAGAAAACTGTTCATCAATATCTAACAATCTCTACAGTTTGGATTTTTCTTAGCCAGTGTCACTTTGAATTTGGTGCCAAGGTAATCTCCATCTTTCCAACAACAGTGATGTCATAAATCAAGATATAAGCTTGACATATTTATTTAAACGTGCAATTAAAATTTTGTAGAGTTAAATAAATGATTGGGACAAATAAATGGGATTAAATTATAAGTAGATTTTAAAGTCTGGTTTTTATTTATCATAATGGAGAAATTTGATATTCCTCTAGTTATAAAATGTGGTTTGTATGAAGTAGTTTAGCAGCAATTATGAACCTTCTATGCAATTAATGGACCTGTCATTCAAATACACACCTCATTCAACAAAGTGCAATTTTCCAAGGCTTTTTACAGTAAGAATAAGAGTGTAAAAGGGCAAAATCTAATCAGCTCCATGATTTCTACTTAATTGCAGTCCATGAGGACTTCATCACTGACAACTACTTTTAGATTTCTTGTTTAACTGCATCTGCAGATTCCGAAGTTGCTATAAGAGTCACAGGAGTAATGATGCTGAATATGGACAGTTTTGTCATCATTACTGTTGCAAAACCAACCTCTGGGCTGGATAGTAAATCAGTTATATTAAGCCATATGCAATTTGAACTGAACAGCCCTGATAACGTTTGTTTACTTTTTTGCTTATCTGCCTTGTGATAATTAAAGGCACTGATTGGGTAATGATGCTTCTGGGGAAAAATCAAATCCTTAATGGAATTTCAGAGGTAAACAAAAAATGTAGTCATTAGCAGATGGTGGGCAGTAAAGTGTAGCTAAAGAAATTTTCAAGGCAATCAATCCTATAGCTTCCCTGCACAACTTTATCTGGCATACTTTGAAAAGGAGACATGAATGTTAACTCTCAGTGAACCCGTGCATAACTATAGAAGTGCAGCCTCATTTCCCATCTATTCCAGTAAAACAATTCACAGTAATTGTACTTCTGGTGATGAATGATAAGTTCACTCAAAGACATAAGACGTTCTTAAATTAACTATCAATTTATGATCCATTTGGAAACAACACACAGTCTATCAGTTTGCACATCTGTCTTTTACAAAAATAAAGTGGATAATATAGAGTTGTGGTGACCTTAAATTTATTTTCGGAAAAGAAGCTTGAGGTGGGGAATTGTTTTGGTCATGTTAAAGCTTTTGGTTAACACATCACTAATCTAGATTTACTCAGGACAAGTTGTTTCAAATATTTAAAACAAGACACTTAATATCAGCAAATTATATTTCTTTTGTCCCTTAGTTTGTCGACTGACAACAGTGTAACCTAAGTCCTTTTCTGAGTACTATTTTGTTTAATAATGTAGGGTCATGTGAGGGGCGGGGTCATAGCAGCATATGACTTGTTTTATAAGATGTTAGGTTCTGACAGGGTTAATGCTGAGAAGTGCATGAAGCACCACCCAGTATGATTATGTCATATGGACTTGGACTAGACAATCGCTCTGAATCTCAAAGTAGAGATTGGTAACTGTTTTGAGAAAGCATAAGAATACTACGTGGTAATCAGTGGCTTTCTAACTGAAGGCAATAATACCAACCTGACGGCCACTTGAAAAGTATCAGTCGAGGTGCAGAAGCAACATTTACATTGGAAAATTCAGAGATAAAATCACTATGCAAATAACGCTGCCTGACCATTGAGACAAACTCATGTATCATTCCCATACAAAAGAAAAAGATTTCTAAAATGAAGTCACAGCCATAGTCATCTACAACATGGGGAGAGCAATAAAAAAAATGACAGGTTCATTAGTTGCTGTTGTGATAAAAGCAGGATGGTGACTTCTCCATGGCTGAGCTTTCTCAGTAGATAATGGATCTCGCTGTAACTATTGAAGTTTTCAGAAATGTCACAATGTTGATGCATTGTTGAAAGAGAAATCATCTGCAAGCATTCAGTACAGCTACCAATACTGGGTTAGTAGCCAGTTGCCAACGCAGGCAACCTGTATGAAAAGCATAAGCTATTGTACACACCTCGAAGCTCTCTTACATTTCAAGAGCTTTGCAAGTCAATAGTGTGAATGGAAACTGGATTTAACAAAACAGGGTTTCAGAACCAAATCCACAGGCTACAATAGAAAATAACCAAACAAAAAGCATGTGCAGAATGCTGGTAGCAACACCAGGGAGTGTGTCAGAGATCTGTATAGGCACAAGCATGTATGTGGCATTAACAGCAAACAATCCAAAGTGAAGATTCGAAGTAGGAACCTTCAACTAGAAGGTGAACAGGTGTTCCACTTTTGAATGTATGATTCTATAACAGGTGGTGAAGTCAGTCTATGGCATGCACCCTGAGATGTTGGCGCATGTTTGCCAAAATGGAGGTCTGGAGGAGCAAGTGGTGAGATGGAGCCAACAGATACCTGCTGTAACTCTCATATTGGGATTTGTCACTGTCTTGTTTCTCTCTGTCATGTAGGAAAATAGAAACTGCATATACAGGAGGTTAGATTTTTATTAATGAGATGTACAATAATGACATTTTGTGGATGATGTCAAATAGTTAGAAGCTTTGGCCTCTATTACCATCTGTTGCCCAAAGAACCTTGACATACACAAGCTCAAAATCAAAGTCAACACTGGAGCTAATGCAAACATTCTATCAATCAGAACCTTGAAGGATATGTACCTGCATCACTGGATGTCAATAATACAATCCATAACAGTAAAATGAGCTGCATATAATGGGTCACCCATCATTTGTATTTGTACACTGAAGTTGAAATGCAAATATAGGAACTCTGTGTGGAAACCACAAATATTCGACCTGAGTGGCCACAAATAGACTGGCAATTTGTGCAAAACTCAAATTTGTGAACATCCTCGAGATTGAACAAATGCTGATTGTCCCAAAAGATGCTAAGAATAATCTCATTGAGTTTGTCCAGAACATAGAACAAAATAAACAAATTCATGTCATAGCAAACTTCAAATGAAATGCAAACTTGCACATTAGAGTAGATGCAATTCCATCAATCAACTTTCCTAGTAAGTCCAATATACATACAAATGAGAAAGCTAAATGATTTGGTGCATAATAGTATTATCTGTCATATGTTATTAGCACAGACTTGTGAAGTTCTATCATGTGCATGCTTAAGGAAAATGGAAAAGTCTCAGTATGTTTTGAAATCAAAGCATTTAAATCATCCTGTAAACAGATGCCCACACAAAATTCCAGTATGAGAGGAATTGAATTCTAAATTCTAAAGCAGTATACATACCAAACTTTTCTGAGAAAGAAATCATAGTTAAGACATGGCTTAAGGAAAGACATCCCATATGTATGGCAGGAGAACCAATGATGTGTTCAAATTATTTATAAGCTGTAATTAGCAACAGACTTATATTTTACAAATGAAGGAAGAAAACATTTCTGGAAGTCCATGTATCTCAGAAAGGGCTAGGTGCAAGGGTCATACAAGAAGGCAAGCTAATTGTATGTGAATCCAAATGTCTGTTGTAAGTGTATCCAGTTATTCCAAAGTGTAACATGCAACACTTGCTATAGTAATTCATATCTCAGCAAGCAGTTCATGTGAAAACCAATCATAAACTATTGGAAATAATTTGGTGCAAGCCACGGGTAGATGCAGCATCAAACTACAATGATATCTGGTAGAAGTAAGTGAGTATGACCTTGATGTCTGCTACAAACATGATACCAAAATGGTTACGTCAGACATACTGAGCAAGCTATCAACTCCAAATAAGATTGCAGTAATCCCATTAGATTTACAAGTGCATGGTGTAGACATTGAGGAGGAAGATGTGCTTGAGGCCAATCTGCTGAGTTTTCCTCAGCACAAATTTGTAACCAAATTCAGGAAGAAACCGCATGGGATCTACAAGTTGAGGCACAATGGAAATTTATTATAGAGGGATAGCTTGACACGATGCAAGAACCAAACACTCTCAGATGGTTTTAGGCTTAGACTGATGAACAAGATATTTAAAGTGGCATAAATTTCAAAGTATAGCAAGTGTTTCCATGCAAAGCTCCTTGCCAGGACATATTAGACTAAATCATCCTAACCCCTTAGCAAGGTGGGTAATGTGAGTTAGTTGGGAAATATGATGAAATTGGAAAAATTAGATTCTCGATGTCAAGAGAAAAAAAGTCTGATTTTACACCTCAAGTTTGAATAGTGAGATGAAATCTTGCTGGGAAGTGCCAAGAGATCTACATGTATGCATTTACAACTCATTATTGAACATCTCACCTCTTGTATGTGCAGTCTCCTATTCTCCTTCGTGTCAGAGAAAAAAAGTCAGCAACAAATCCTGACCTGAGAGTCACAGTGGGTACCTGTTGGCTCTAGCTCACTACTTTTTCGTTTATGCCTCCATTTGGCCCGCATGAACCAACATCTCAGAATGCACTCCCTAGGCAATAATTGTCTCCACCACCTTAATTGTAAAATTAACCCAAATAATACGGCTTGCAGCATTAAGTGTTCTGCTTGTTTTCAATTAGTTTTCAAGAGTTTTTCTGCTATCAATTGTGGTTGCATCTACTTTCTAATAAAGCTCAGTTTAACGATGATTACTGCAATCCTATGGCAGTGATTGAAGATTGCAATAATGAGGACAAGAGCAAAATTTAATTAATGAGTCAGATAAACAGAAGCAACAAATTACTAACACCCGGTATGTGTCAGGGATTTTTCTTTATATTTTTCCAGTTAAAAACATGTATCCATCATAAACTTTAATGGTTTAATTAGTGGTCCTGATTTATTATTTGTTAGAATAACACAAAAATTTGCCAGGAGTCTCATTGGTCATTTGAAAATGGAACAACATCTAAGTGGAGTGGAGTTAATAACTGACGCATGCTTTTGACTTTAGAGAATTATGTTCTGCACCATGTTTTTTAGATTACATAGTCAGTACTGTCCAATTAATCTGTCATTTAGAATATTATGACATGCCTGATTCATCCAATTTTCTTAGACTTATCGCTGTTAGAATTCAGAAGTGCACAAATAATTTGTCTTGCCTTTCAGACTGTTTGACGCCCTCTGCTCAAAAGTGGATTTTTCATCCATGAACCCTCCTTTGCTTATGTTTTTAATGGAAATTCTTTGGTAGAATTACTTCTAGGTTAAAGTTAGATTGCTTTCCTATTCTCAGACAAACATGTTTCTTCCGTCAGAGAAATCGTATTTTTATTGCGTAGAAACAGGCAAAATTACTATCCTCATTCTGAGGATACTGCCTGCTTTGTCTGTCTCTCATTAAAGTTTGCAGTTAGAACCAGCTCTGTAGATTTGGAAGAATTAGAGATTATCTGCTTATAACCATTAATTAAACACAAGTTCACTTCAAAATACAATTAATTTTTTATTTTAGAAAATGAACTTGCAGAGTTACAGCTTGTTTTTGTTTAACATTTGTTTTAGCTCTTTCTCTCTTTTCATACCTAACTTCAGTCTGTGTATATTTCTGTGGATCCTTCTTTAGTCCCGATGTTTAGAAAATACGGAAGGAACATGTATATATTTAGAGCTTACATTCTTTCACGAACATACAAAAAAGTTCCAACATTTAAAATTACGTATTTTTATGACATGCTTTTGGACTGCTAAACAAAGGCACAACATTAACCACTCTCCAATGTTCCAGCATCTCACCTACTGTTGTAGATGATACAAATATCTCTACTAGGAGCCCTACAATTTATTCCCTACCTGTCCTGGAATGTACAGTACTTGATCAATCCCAGTGATCTATCTACCTTTAAGTGTTTGAAAACCTCCAGTAACTACTTTTCTGTAATGTGGATTCTGTTCAAGACACCACTACTTCCTCAAGTTCCTAGATTCTTTGTCTTTCTCCACATTAAATAGTGATGAGAAATATTCACCCATCTCCTATGGTTTCAAGAACAGACAGCCTGGTTGATCTTTAAGGGGCCCTCGTCTCTACCTGGTTATTCCTTTTCCCTTAATGTACTTACAGAATCTCTTTAGATTCTCCTTAACCTTATCTTCCAAAGCTATCTCATGAGCTCTTTTTCCCTCCTGATTTCCCTCTTAAGTATACTCTTCCTCCCCCTATACTCCTCAAGAGATTCACTTGATCTCAGCTGTCTATATCTGACAAAGTCTTCCTTTTTCTTGACCAGAGCCTCAATATCTCTTGACGTCCAGTATTCTCTAGGAGAAAGTGAGGACTGCAAACGCTGGAGATCAGAGCTTAAAAATGTGTTGCTGGAAAAGCGTAGCAGGTCAGGCAGCATCAAAGGAACAGGAGAATCAACGTTTTGAGCATAAGCCTTTCTTCCCGAAGAAGGGCTTATGCCCGATACATCGATTCTCCTGTTCCTTTGATGCTGCCTAACCTGCTGCGCTTTTCCAGCAACACATTTTTAAGATCCAGTATTCTCTACCCTTACCACCCTTGCCTTTCACCCTGCCAGGAACATGTAGTCACTGAACTCGCATTACCTCATTTTTGAAAGCATCTCACTTGCCAGTCATTCTTTTACTTGCAAACAGCCTAACCCCAATCAGCTTTTGTAAGACAATTGTGAGATTTTAACTATGGCAGTTGCTTTACTCAGTTGGCTATACAGCTGGTTTTAAAGTCGAGTGTGTGGTGCTAGAAAAGCACAGCAGGTCAGGCAGTATCCGAGGAGCAGGAGAATCAACATTTCAGGCAAAAGCCCTTCATCGGGAATGAACACCATACTCTCAACTCTAATCTCCAGCATCTGTAGTCCTCACTTTCCCCTAGTTGGTTTTTAATTCAGACTGATGCCAACAGTACAAGTTCAATTCCTACACTGTTGAACTTACCTGGGTTCTTTACCCAGAGAGTGGTGGGGGCATGGAATGCGCTGCCCGTGGGAGTGGTAGAGTCGGAATCATTGGCGACTTTTAAGCGGCATTTGGATAGGTACATGGATGGGTACTTAATCTAGGTTAGAAGTTCGGCACAACATCGTGGGCCGAAGGGCCTGTTCTGTGCTGTATTGTTCTATGTTCTATGTTCTATGTTCTATCTCACTTGCCAGTCATTCTTTTACTTGCAAAAAGCCTAACCCCAATCAGCTTTTGTAAGACAATTGTGAGATTTTAACTATGGCAGTTGCTTTACTCAGTTGGCTATACAGCTGGTTTTAAAGTCGCGTGTGTGGTGCTAGAAAAGCACAGCAGGTCAGGCAGTATCCGAGGAGCAGGAGAATCAACGTTTCAGGCAAAAGCCCTTCATCGGGAATGAACACCATACTCTCAACTCTAATCTCCAGCATCTATAGTCCTCACTTTCCCCTAGTTGGTTTTTAATTCAGACTGATGCCAACAGTACAAGTTCAATTCCCACACTGTTGAACTTACCATGAATGACTGTCTTACTCAATGCCTCCCCTCACCATCAAGGTGACCATTAGGTTAAGGCACTACCAGTCATCTCCCTGACATGAGATAGCAGCCCTGTGGTCTGGTATGGTCTTAATCTGGTTCAACTATGGCAACTTATCTTATTTTTGAACTAAAATATACTATATTAAGTGTTATCTTCCCACTCAGCTCCTCTTTAATTCTGAAATACTTCCAAAATTCAAAAAGAATTTTGCTAGCAATTGGTGAAAAGTATTCACCTTCATATTGTATAAAAACCAAGAGAACTGCGGATGCTGTAAATCAGAGACAAAAGTAGAAATTGTTGGAAAAGCTCAGCAGGTCTGGCAGCATCTGTGGAGAGAAATCCGAATTAACATTTCAAGTCAAGTTCTGAGGAAGGGTCACTTGACCCAAAATGTTAACTCTGGTTTCTCTCCACAGATGCTGCCAGACCTGCTGAGCTTTTCCAACAATTTCTATTTTAGCCTCATACTTGTCTGAGCCTTTTCCTATCATTGCTTGCCTGCATGTTGCCAATGGTAATGTATGAGCTGAAATTTATGTAGGAATATATAGATACAATTTTTGCATTCATGCTAGGTTAATAGTGCGTGTTTCACCACTGTACAGTTAAAACCTAAAGCAACAGCTTCAGCCTTCAATGCTTCAGAATAGATGCTTCTTGTGCTCCTTTTCAATAATTCTTATAAAGACCTGAAGCTCAATGTAAGATGAGGAAATAGAAGATTCACAAGAACTGCAAAGATTCTAAAAGTAACCTCAGTTAATGAATTCTGAAAGTGTACTTCATTAATGTGGGTCAATGTTTGAACTCTAATATTTTCAACTTGCAAAGAATGTTAAGTAAAAACACATCGCACACAGAGAAATAAACATAAAAATAGCCTATGTGAATATAACCAAAAGACAAAAGGTGTAAGAAATAATCAAAACTTTTCAGAATAAAGAATATATCAAGTTACAAAGCAGACAAAAGATTGTGCTCAAAAATCAGTGCTGATTGAGGGATTGGAATACAGGGATGGTCAGGTTGGAATTAAAAAGGGTAAATCAAATGTGAATAGTGTCTATTGTGAAATATTTGAGTTTTTCAACGATATGCATATTGATATCCTCAAGAATGCCCACTGACCTCAATATCAAATGGTCAGTCTTTCTCCATAGTTCTGTTTCAAAAAGCTATTGTGGGAGGGTCTCTGTTTTTTTTACGATTCTGGAAGGATTAACTCTAAATGGTTATGCTCCCAGAAAAGAAGACATGAACTTGCTGCTCTTCTTAATTCAACTAAACACAGTTGGCAGCAACAAAGTTAATTTAGAAATGAGCTTTTCCCAATCAAAATGTATTTATGTTTGAAAGGGAACCAAATTAACTAGGCTAGCAGAATTGAAGAAAGAGTGGGTTGATTAGCTACTAAATTTGAGAAAAGATATTATGAGAAACAAACACAGAAAATTAAGTTAATTGTAGCATTAGAGCAAAATGTTAAAAGTTTGTGCAAAAAGAAGACAACTGATAAGATGTTAGCCTCTCTGACGCTGGGATGGTTAAGATTTGTAATTTGGAGAGCACAGGAGCAAGTATCTACTCAGCAAAAAACCTCAGTTTACTCCAGACAAATTTTGAGCATTTAGATCTTAGTTCATACCTTCAACAGATGGAAGAGTCAGAATCTAAAACTGATTAGAATACTTTATCCATTATAATTCCCCAAATCAAAAGAGGACTGATAATTCTGGCAAAAAGGAGATTACATTGAGTTTCATCAAAGCACAAGGGAAAGAGGGAAGCTCAGGAGAGAGAACAAGAGCTCACAGGAGAGATAAATAGAGAATTTCAATCAACAGAAAGAGAGAGAGAGAGAAAAACAGAGAAGTTGTGGCATCTGGATTGCAAGTACAAATAAGACTGAGGCAATTAACTGTATAACTAGGAAATAGCTTAGTAAAGATGTGGGCACTGTGCTCTGAGCAGTCCGAGGAAACTAGAAAAACAGGACCAAACCAGAAAGACTCTGTTCAGCTACTGAGAGTTGAAGAGGTGCCAAATTTTCTGAATTTGTGACCTCAGAGTACCTCCTCCTCCAAAGGTCTCTAACATCACAGATGTTGATCTTCACACAATTTGATTCAAGCATGTGATATGAAGAAACGATTGGAGGCATTGGATACTACAAAGGCCATATGCCCTAACAGAGTCGAAAAGTGTGACGCTAGAAAAGCACAGCAGGTCAGGCAGCATCTGAGGACCAGGAGGGTCAACGTTTCGGGCATAACCCTTCATTAAGAGGCTTATGCCTAAAACATCGACTCTTTTGCTCCTCAGATGCTGCCTGACCTGCTGTGCTTTTCCATTGCCACACTGTTTGATGCCGACTCTCCAGCTCAGCATCTGAAGTCCTCACTTTCTCTATTTGCCCTGATAACATGCTCAGAATAGTACTGAAGACTAGTGCTCCAGAACTCACCACACCCCTAGCCTAGCTGTTCTAGTACATCTGTAACACTAGCAATTAACCAACAATGTGTGGAAAATTTCTGATGTATGACCTGTTTACAAAAAAAAAAGCACAAATCCAATCTGGCTGAAAAGTGACAAGAAACATGCATGCCACTCAAATGCCTGGCAATGACCATTCCAATAAAGGACAATCTAACCATCGGCCATGAAATTTAATGCCATTACCCTAACTGAATCCCCCTACTACCAACATCATCCTGGTTACCATTGACCAGAAACTGAACTGGAACGAGCCAGATCTTTACAAAAGCAGGTCCAAGGCTAGGAGTATTGCGATGGATTACTTACCTCTGACTCCCAAAGACTGACTGCTATCAAGAAAGCACAAATCAGGAGATGGAATACTCTGCATTTGTTTGAATGAGTACAAAAGGTAAAGTCACCATCAACCTACTGGATCATAGGACTGCTCTCTCATTAGAGAGAGAGAAAAGGGACTAGTGGTCATGGTATAACCTGACTGTCACCATGCCTCTGGCAAGATTGAGAGGAAGACTCCTTCATAATAATCTCCACGGTGTGGGAATTGAAGTCTCACTGTATGACTTCACTCTGCATCATAAACCATCCATCCAGCTGACTGAGCTAAGGTGGATTAGTCAGGGGTCATTTATAAATTAAACTTCACAGACAGAGGATGTAGAGGAATAGAGTATGGCGCTGGAAAAGCACAGCAGATCAGGCAGTGTCCAAGGGGCAGGAGAATCAACATTTCCAGCATTAGCCCTTCATCTGGGATTCATATGAAGTAGTAGAGAGTATCGTCTGAGATTCTTCATGAAGTAGAGGTAATGGTATTGGGAGAACATGATGTGGAGGAGCTAGCGTTAGGTGGACAAAGTTAAAAATCACACAACAGCATGTTATAGTCCAACATGTTTATTAGGAAGCACTAGCTTTTGAAGCACTGCTCCTTCATCAGTTGGTTGTGGAGAATAAGACCATAAGACACAAATATAATTCTGCAAATACAAATTCATCCCATAGACTTATATGTGTGTTTGCATATATGAGAGAGAGAGAGTGAGTGTGTGTCTGCACGCGAGTGAGAGAGTGTATGTTTGTGCGTGTGAAAGCTTGGTAAAGTGTGTGTGTGGGTATGATGGAGTATAAGCCTGTGAGAGGCTGTGTGCATGGGTGTGTGTTGGGGGGTGTGTATGAGAGAGAGCGTATGTATGACAGAGGGTCTCTGTGTGTATGTGTGCGTGTGCATGTGTGTGAGAGAGAGAACCTTGGGTTCATGTCACACTACAGAAGATCCCACTACACTACACTCTCTCTCTCTCACACACATACACATTCATACTTACACACTCAAGCAGACCCTCTCTCATCTAGACACTCTCTGTCATACACACAACCCCCAAACACACGCCTATGCACACAGCCTCTCACAGGCTTATACTCCATCACACTTTACCAAGCTTTCACACAAGCAAACACACACTCACTCACATGCACTCACACTCACGCATACACACTCACTCACTCTCTCTCTCTCTCATGCACGCACACACATACACAGAATTATATGCAGAATTATATTTGCAGCTACATTCTATTTTGCTGAAAAAATGTGCAACCTGCAGGCAGTCAATGCAGACAGTCAATCCATGTAATATTTTGTAAATTCCACTTTGGAAATAGAACCAGTCTGACCCAAGATTGGAATACAAACTCTAACCTTACACCTTTAGTGCATTGTCTGAGCTGGGATGTCACCTTTTGTTATAAAACCTTAAATTATATTGAGAAAGTGACTTAAAAGAAGTTCTTGGATTTATATATTAATGAACTGAAACCTGCAACTCATTCTAAAAGATGAAAGACTTAACAACAATCCAGGTTTGTTCAATATATCATTTCATGACACTGTAATTTTTTGCTATAAATTCTGTGTCTTATGGTCTTATTTCCACAACCAACTGATGAAGGAGCAGCGCTACAAAAGCTAGTGCTTCCAAATTAACCTGTTGGACTATAACCTGGTATTGTGTGATTTTTAACATTATGAGAACAGGCAGTTGTTTCATTATACATAGTAATATTGGGGCCACACGAAATCCTACTTTGTTGGGTATGTTTAAGAAAGGAAAAAGGTGCAAATAGGACCCAAATGACCAATGTATTAAGAGGACAACCACCAGGATTCCCCAGTAACTTGGTGTATTCGCAGCAAAGGGCAATCTCCACATTAAAAATGTGTGTTAAATCTGAACAGGGAAATCACAGGTGAAATGTGACAATATTGTTGATTTATGGAATTTTGTCAACGGTATTGTCAGTTTAACTGCATGGGATATAAATGCAGGATAGAGTCAAACCTGGATTGTAAAACTTCAGAGGGAATTGTATTCCTCGACACTTTGTAAGGCAACTTGGTTTTGACTTACATTTGTAAACAGTAAAGATTCTCCTGTCCATATTCCTATAAGTGTTAGATTATATGACCTTAGGGAGATATTCATCTAGACAGCTATGGCATAGCTGCTGAAACAAGACAGTTTAAGTTTGTTAGGAACCTATAGTTTCTTTATTCTTTCATGGAGTGTGAGCATTGCTGGCAAGACTGGAACACAAATTGCAGGATATCTGATTGCTGAGGCCTTAAAATTGCACAACAATCACCTATGCAAATTGGGGGCTATTTGAATCAGAGAAGTTGGTGCTCATAGGCATGCTAAGTATCACACGCATATGCTCAACTAGATGCACTGAAATACAAGTCCACTTTAAATTAATTAGCAAACCAAGCATCAAAGCATCCGCATTGGGAGGCTTATCATCTGTGCTATGATGACCCTGCTGCAAGAATGGTCAGTACTATGTCTATGCTCAGCCTCAGTCAGGGTCATCGATGTTTGTTGAAGGGGATGTCCCTCGTCTCTGAACAACTAGCTTGATGAGGCATCTGGCACTTAACATGAAGCAGGAACTTGGAAACATGAGAACTCTCAAGGATATAGATAGTGCGACAGCTCCAGGTTACTTAGCACTGACCTCTAAGATGTGGTACTGATAAGCACAGATGACTTGCACATTTATCAAATGGAAGCCTTTCCTACTGATGAAATCTGCAATGTTATGATATGGCACTCACAACATGTCATATGTAGAGTCTGTAGCATCCCACAAAAATTACGTTGAGAAAGCTACTGCCCAGGTTATAGCACTAACCATGTCATGGAGAAATTGATTTGTTGGTGTGATTTGGCAAAAATTGCATAGGTAAAAGTCTTCGTACATTTGTGGGTTAAGTATTGAGAGTTGCCACTTAGTCCCCAGTGGACCTTTGGAATCAACTGTTACATAGAAACACTTGTGCATCAGTTGCCTGAATGGTCACTGGGATAGGGTAGCCACCTACTCCTTAAGATTGCTGCTTTTCCAAACAACACAGTTAGTGAAGTTCAGAGAATCAGATAACACAGAAAAGGCCTTTCAGCCTATTGTGACTGCATTGACAGAGGTGTTTCCGGACATCCTCAGGCTGTGGCCACACTATGCCTCACTCATCTGGAGAAAATGGGATTGAAGACAACAGTTTCTTGGCCTCCTGTACTTCCTTCACATCCAATGATGACCTTCTGCTGTGAACTCCTCCAAGACTGTTAGTGTATGCAGATAAACCTCTCAGTATTCACTAGCAAGGTTCTCGTCTTTTTGTTTGGACCTTGGAAGGAAATTCTGACTTTTTTTCCTCAATGCTGAGAATTTCAGTTTTCTGATATCATCATATTTTCTAAACTAACTCATCATTGACCTTGTTGTTAGGGTGCTGAGGAAACTTTCCGATGTATCAAGGATCTGGGTTTCAATGACAATGCGTAAATCATATTGCTACCTATTGATAGACAGTAAACTTGTAAGGAGGATTACTTATGTAAGGATCCCCTCAAATCAAAGTTGACTGGATTGAATAGCTGTTAATTCAGACTGATTTGGCGCTCCTTTGTTCAAAATGGTGAGTGCACGTACTGTACTATCAATTGTAGTGAGTGTAATTAACAGTTAAGCAAGTTTAGAATTAAGAAATAGAACAGTACAAAATCCATTCAGTTATAATTTTCAATCCTAAATTTTGATGTTGTAAATCAGCTAATTTTATTTTATTTGAATCAAGCCTTATACCACTAGAGCATTATCAGCGCGCTCTCAGAAACACAAAATTCAGTCAGATTGATCGTTCTTCTTCCCAGAAGAAAGAAAAATCAAAGTTTTCATGGTCCCACAGGATTCATTTGACTCCAACTGATGCCAGCAGTGATAATTTGATTTCTTAGGTTTCACATAAAGTCCTTTAACTTTGCTAAATAAAATGTGCATAAAGAACTTGTGTGATTGCAGTCAGCAGGTAGACTATTACTTTTACCTCCATTAATGGATCTGTAATGGCCAGAATGTACTGGATGGCCTGAGGCCTGCCTGGAATTGGGCCTGAAACCTCACAAACATTACATATGAGGGGATGGGGAGGGAGCAGGGTGTTGTGAATCTACCATGTCATCCATTGTGTGTTCAGTGATAAAGAAGTTTATTTGTGTGGGAGAGTCATAGAGTCATAGAAATGTACAGCGCGGAAACAGATCCTTCTGTCTAATCCGTCCATCCTGACCAGATATCCCAACCCAATCTAGTCCCACCTGCCAGCACCCGGCCCATATCCCTCCAAACCCTTCCTAATCATATACCCATCCAAATGCCTCTTAAATGTTGCAATTGTACCAGCCTCCACCACTTCCTCTGGCAGTTCATTCCATACGCGTACCACCCTCTGCGTGAAAACGTTGCCCCTTAGGTCTCTTTTATATCTTTCCCCTTTCACTCTAAACCTATGCCCTCTAGTTCTGGACTCCACGACCCCATGGAAAAGACTTTGTCTATTTATCCTATCCATGCCTTCATAAGGAGCAACTTCTTCAGCCAGAGAGTGGTCAATCTATAGAAGTCATTGCCACAGAAGCCTGTGGAGGCCAGGTCATTGAGTATATTTAAGACTGAGATAGATGGATTCTTGAGTATCATGGGAATCAAGGGATACTTGGAGAAAGTGGGAGAATCAGGGTTGAGAAACCTATCAACTAATGATTGAATTGCAGAGCAGACTTGACGGGCTGAATGGCCTAATTCCAGGATTTTTACCCAGGGATAGTGAATGAACATGATAGTGAATATATTTCCAAGTTAAGGTGGTGAATGACTTGGAGGGGAATTGCAGGTGGTGGTGTTCCCATGTATCTGATGGCCAAGATGGAAGTGGCCATGGTTTTGAAAAGTACTGTCTAAGAATCTTTAGTGAATTCTGCAGTGTTTGAAGGAGTGATATCAATCAAGTAGCTGCTTTGTCCATGTTGGCGCAATGTTTCTCAGACAAAGCAGTCTTGAAGTAAGAGGACTTAAACTGGCTTTATGCATTTCTTAAAACGTAGTTCACACCTTATTTCCTTTTCTAACAAGATGGCAGCATACCTTTGTTTAAGAACTATGCATACACATCCTGCATCAATATTGGGGGTACATAAGGACAATAGCTTCTGGAAAACTTCGTTGCAAGGCCATATTCAGGAGACTCCAAATAAGTGATCAATACACCAGTTGTGTATTTATAAAAAAAGTAGGAAATTGAACATTGAGTCTTAATTAGTAGGCATTTTACTTCAGGCAAAATTTATCATTGTTACACATCAGCCATTCTTTCCCATCCCAAATCTTAGGCTTATTTTGCATTTTCACTTATATTCAAATGCAGTTGCCTTCTTGATTTTGTTTAGTCTGATTGCATATAATTTGAATTAAGAAATCTTGGTAAAAGATCAAAGGTCATAATTGTGGATGATTAGGTAACAATCTTCATTGTCAATTTAGCAGATCTGCTCTTTCTTTCATTCAGAAAAAAGTATTATATTTGGCTCAGTGAATATTGATGGTTTTGCACATAATTTGTACCTTATAGTATCAGACAGTATTCCCAGCAGACTTGTATTCACTTTCTTCTGTCAATTACTTAAAATTAGAAAAGGTGAGAAGTTAGGAGTAATGGTTAGTTGATGCTTAAATTCCATGGGAAGATCTCTATTTGTTGTTGTGTAACAGATGCTGTCTTGAGATGACCATGGTGATTTAGTAAGCATTCTCATTATCATTTTCATCCATGTTAGGGTGTTATAAAACATCCATAGGCACAACCACTTTGAAAACCGCAGTAATTAATTCCCAGTGTACATCTACATGTTGTGTCAAACTCCACAAGTTGAGGTTTATCTGAAATAGTGTGTAAATAATAACTCGTCTCATTGTAACCTTTACATTACTCTAGCTGTAAAATATACTTGACATTTTTAACAAGACTGCGAAATGTGCTGTAGCAATACAAAGGAACATTTTTTAAATACAGGTTTCTATACAGATTTGTTCTTACATCAGATTTTTCTCACTAAATGTGTGAGAGTGTGTTTTTTTTAAATGGATATGTGAATTCCAGTATTCACCTCATAAGTCCAGTAATCCTTACTTCCAGAAAAGATATTTCATGCCATTCAGTGAATGTTAAAGCTATTTACTTTCCAGGGTTAATCTGTAATCATCTTGGTAGACTTGTTTTTATTTCCTTTTGTCAACCATCCATTGCATTTAATAAACAATGTCATATGAATAATGTCTGTTCGCTGGCAATGTATGTTTGAGATCCAAACATGACTTGGAGCTATTTGATAATTTCTTCTCCCAGAGGATCTTCTCTGAAAAACATCTCCCATCATGGGCTTTCCTCCACTATTTTCCAGAGCTAGGATTTATGGGACCAATAGAAATAATTTTTCAAGGTCAATGTCAATCCAAATCTGTATTAAAATCACTCATTTGCATAAACTGAAATTTGAAATATTTGAACTGATGACATTGGTATTTTATATCGAACAATATCTGATGTACATCGTTGCCTGTGCTGTGAACGCTTCGATCAGTTCGTGTGTTAAAAGTATTTTTTCCCAGTGCCCTTGTTGATGAGGCGAACAGAGACGCAGAATTTGGTTCAAGGTTCGACTCGATCTTATGAGCAAAATAAAGCACCAAATGAGAATTTCTGAAACTCCTTCAAACAATTACTCAGTATCTAGCACTATCATTCAGAGAAAGAATATTAATGTTGTGGTTCTGTTCGCCGAGCTGGAAGTTTTTGTTGCAAACGTTTCGTCCCCTGGCTAGGCGACATCATCAGTGCTTGGGAGCCTCCTGCGAAGCGCTTCTTTGATGTTTCCTCCGGTGTTTATAGTGGTCTGTCCCTGCCGCCTCCGGTTGTCAGTTTCAGCTGTCCGCTGTAGTGGTTGGTATATTGGGTCCAGGTCGATGTGTTTGTTGATGGAGTTTGTGGATGAGTGCCATGCCTCTATGTTGGGTATCGGGTCCTTCGTTCTGGTGAGTTGTTGTCTGAGCGTGGCTGTTGGTTTGTGTGCCGTTATGAGTCCTAGGGGTCGCAGAATATTAATGGCAACAATCCATGTGTTTGAATTTGGCCAGTGGAATCACCTTCCTCTCTGTTGTAAGTTTTTCTTTCGCTACTGCTGGGCCACTTCGAGTCTGTGCTGAGGGTGCTCACTGCGGGTCTTCACTGAGAGAGTGGCCTCTAAGGGCATGTTCTTATCGCCCCTCACCCTGGACCTTCCAGAATGTTCTGTGGCCTCTGGCCAACAGGGTTACATCAACACCCTTCACTGTTTCCATGATGGCAAGGTATGAAGTGTACATCTGTAGATACTAGCAGGTAATCAAAGTCCCAGGATGCCTGATCAAAGTTTCTCTAATACACAACCCTCAGGCTGTTTATGATTGGTTCCCTGTTATGGATCAGACCAGACCCTCCCAAAATATATTAAGAAGACAGACCCTAACTTCTTCTTATTTTAAAGGCAAGTGCCAGGCCTTTTGTTCCAGTAGTCAAACATCAAAATGAAGCAAACACACTTTATTCACAATAAAGTACAAAAAAAAAGGAAGAAATTGGAATAACAAAGCTGTATTGCAAAACTTAGCAAATTAATATATTATTTAACTACTAAACAGTAATAATATAGTAACATCCCATAAACATACCCTTGGGAAAGGCAAAATCAATAAAATAGATTATCTCACATGCAATTACAGCAGCCCACAAGAAAAACATCAAGACAAAACTCTGAGAGAGTGTAGCAGGGAGAGATGTACTGCAGCTTCCAAACACTGTTGAGACCCCAGCAACAACTGTTACTGAAACAAAAAAATCATGGTTCTGTGGAAGTTTGATAACGCCCATTCAGGCCACTTTTATTGTTCCAAATTTTGAGAAAACCAAGGTCTCACAAACAGATTATTCTAGTGGCTCTGTGTAGACTGTTCATCACCAGCATTGAGGGTGGCACAGTGCCTCAATAGTTGCTTCACAACTCCAGGGACTTGGGTTTGATTCCAGCCTCGGGTGACTGTCTGTGTGGAATTTGCACATTCTCCCTAAGTCTGCATGGGTTTCCTCTGGGTGCTCCAGTCTTCTTCCACTATTCAAAGATGTGCAAGCTAAGTGAATTGGCCGTGCTAAATTGCCCAAAGTGTTCAGGGATGTGTAGGTTATGTGCATTAGTCAGGGGTAAATGTAGAGTAATAAGGTAAGGTTATGGGTCTGAGGGGGTTACTCTTTGGAGGGTCAGTGTAGACTTGTTGGGATAAATAGCCTGTTTCCACATTGTTGGGATTCTAATCATTCTAACCACACTTCTGCCTTAAAACAAAAAATGAACAAAATGCACCTCTTAAAGTCATCGTATTATCATACCTGTGAACCTTTGTAACCTGTTTTATTCAGGTTTCAGTTACTGATAGCATCTGGCTGCTAGTTAATTTAGTTGTTTTGATGAAGGGTGGCTAGACTGCTTTCTTCCAATGAATTTTGTCACACCTGCTAAGTTTCTCCAGCAATTTCTGTTTTTGCTGCTTTCTTTAGTTTGGCCTATTTTCTGTCTAGCTTCATTTCTCCTTCTGTGGGTCAATTTAGAATGTCCAATTTTAGGGCTGTGACTGCTTGACAACAACATTTGAAAGGAAAGCTAGAAACCCAAGCATTCATAATCAAGAAAATGAACTCACACCTTTTGTTCAAACAAACCTGGTTATTTCTTTTAACAAGAAGTTTTAAAAACAAGCTACTCAACAAAGATTTTTTTTTCTCCAGCAAAAATTCACAGTTCAATAGCAATTATTTTTGGGAGGCAGGGGTGAGCTTTCTTGACATTATACTTTGCTCAAAGTAAAGTATTTCTAAAAATAAAATGCTGGGCAAAACATATCTCTACAAAGAATTAAGAAATGCCATTATGTATGGATAAACTAAATTTCAATTACAAGTCCGCAGATCTGGTTTAATGCAACTCATGCACTGTAAGCCAATGCACATACACTTGCACTAACACATACAGACACACATGCACTAAAGCACTGTAAGCAATGATTACTTGTGTATTGTGCCAATAACTTGGAATTGTGCACAAAATAGATATAAGAAAACATGTTGCTGTATAGAGTAAAACAGATTCTTAGCTACTCAGAAGATGAGCTTAAAACTCTGTCAACAGTTTGGTCACTTGAGATAATTAAGTAACACACTGATAGAGGAAACATCACAAACATTCCAATCTGGATTGATGAGAGAGCTCAGCACATCAGTGTAAAAGATAAGGCTAAAGCATTTGCAACAATTTCAGATGCAACAGTAACCCCTCTAGAGGTCCCCAACATCACAGATGCCACAATTCACACTGTGTGATATCAAGAGATGGTTGCAGGCACTGGACACTGCAAGGCTCTTGGCCCTGACTACACACTGAAAGTAGTGCTGAAGACTTGTGCTCCAGAAGTTGCTGCTTCCCGAGCTAAACTGTTCCAGTACAGCTATGACAGCTACACAAATTGCCCAGGTATGTCCTGTACACAAAAAGCAAGACAAATCCAATCTGGCCAATTACTGCCCCATCAGTCTACTCTCATTCATCAGTAAAGTGATGGAAGGTATCATCAACAGAGCTAGCATGCTGTGCCTATTTAGCCATAACCTGTTCATTGACACTTAGTTTGACACTAAGGGGAGGTAATGGCTTAGTACTATTATTACTGGACTGTTAATCAAGAGACCCAGAAAACTTCTGGTGACCTGGGTTCAAATCTGTCATGGCAAATGATGCAATTTGAATTCAATTAAAATTTGAACTTAACAGCCATCATATAAATATGATGGCTGCAAGAGCAGGTCAGTGGCTAGAAATCCTGTAGTGAGTAATTCACTCCCAGACTCTACCAAACCTGTCCACCATCTAAAAAGGCACAAATCGGGAGTGCAAAGGAATATTCTCAGTTGCCTGGATGAGTGTTGCTTTAATCAAGAAGCTCAACAAAATCTAGAATAAAACAAATCATTTGATTGGCACCACATCCACAATCATTCACTCCCCTCATCCACTGATGCTCAGTGGTAGCAATGTGTACCATTTACAAGATGCACTGCAGAAATTCACTGAAGATCCTCAGACAGCACCTTCCACAACCACTTCCATCCAGAAGGACAAGGTCAGCGGCTATGAAGAAAACACCACCACCTGCAGGTTCCTCTCCAAGCCACCAGAATTGGAATTATATCACAGTACCTTTAATGTTCCTGAGTTAAAATACTTCCGTAGCAGCACTGCGCATGTACCTACCCAAATGGAGTGCAGTTCACCACCACCTTCTCAAATGCAACTAGGAATGGGTAATAAATACACACCTAACTAGTCATGCCCAAATCCCATGAATGCATAAAAATAAGGACATATCCTTGCTTGTAAAAATTCTAAGCAACTAAGGTCAGTTTAAGTAAGTACTATGGCTTAATAGTTTAATAAATGTGTACCACATTAAGTGGAAAAGTATCCATGTTTTTGTGTGCTACTGATATCTGGACCAGACCAAATATAGGAGGTTGGAGAAGGTCTTTTAGCCTCCCTCAACATATTACCAGTAGTGAACTGTTAGTATACCTCAATAGTTATATCTCACTGCAGTTTTGTAACTCGTTAACACACATACAATCTAATTATACAAGCCATTTCAGAAAGAATAAAAACAAGCTCTGGATAATGAAACATGCATTTATTGGCTCCATTTCAAACAACGCCTTGGAGGCCAGTAAGCACACCTAATAAAATGAATGTGCAAACCACATTTCAAAGGCAAGTGTCAAACTTTTCTTTTTTTGTGTGTCATTCAGTATAACAACTTGCTACACTTCCACACACAAAGATACTTAGAAGGTTGTTCATTAGTTTAATGGGCATTCTGTCTTAACTGAGAAATGTGACACACATATGTTCATAGGAGACAGAATATTCTTTTTTTTTAAATGAATAAAAAAAATTGCTTATTTGTGGTAGTCTAGATCTTTGGTTTAACCTATACTGTAGTACACGTGAAAAATAGCAGAAAACATTTGCATTTAGTAATCTAACATATACTTAGGATATTTGAAAGGATTTCTTTGCCGATGAAGTACTTAATTAAGATTAGTCACTGAAACATAATGCAGATAAAGTTGGTATTGGTGCTCATGTAAAATGATGAAATAGAATAACTTGGTTAAACCTCACATAATTTTGTTTCTTGCTGATACTAGTTTGACTGTGTTTCCTCTACCCACCATCACCCTGACCTTGGGGCGTTTACCTTGGGGATCCTTGAGACCCACTGACAGTATGCATCATCTACAGTATCCGTCAGAACGAGCTTCTGACACAGTAGGACATAATTGGATAATTCTAGTCAGTTGATTCAGAAGATTGTAATTGAATTAGCAGGAACTATCCTTCTTGTGTACTTTCTAATCGATTTGTTCAGTGGTGTTATTGCACGCCCCTGTAGTTGTGGGATTTGAACCGAGGTTTCCTGGCTCAGAGATAAGAACATTACCACTGCACCATTGTAGCCTTCCATGTAGTCACAAAATGGTACTCATGCTACTCCATCGCATTGCTAGAATAACGCAAAGCTTTGAATAAGATTAAAGGAATGTCAAAACTTTTAATTTGTAATATTTGGTTGTTTTATGTTTACTGTAATACAGAGGAACTTCGATTATCTGAATATTAATTATCTGAATATCGGATTGTCCAAAGTGGATCTCAAGATCCCAATAGAAACATTATGCCAAAGAGCTGTTTCAACCCTGATCATGTCTTTTGTTTACAGGTACAATGATTAAAAACAAATTTGGCTCACTAAAATGCTGCCGAAAACAGTCCTGAACAGTCCAGGCACCGTCTCCAAATGACTGACCTCCCGCCCTCTCTCAGGTCAGATGGGGGCGGGGGGAGCGGGATGGGGACGGGCAGGGAGGCAGGGTGGGGACGGGTGGGGGGGCTTGTGTGGGAGCAGAGGGGGTTAGGGGCAGGTAGGCAGTGGGAGCGGGCAGGGGGGCCGAGGTCCTGTGCACAATGTGCTTTTGCCTAGTCTCCTGAACAGGGAGCAAACTTCACATAAAACTCTGAGCCCCAGATTAAATCAATTAACCAAATGATCAATTATCCGAACGAAATAGTGCCCGCCTATCTCATTCAGATAATCTAGGCTCCTCTGTATACAGTGCAGTGGTACTGATCTTAAAATTTGTTTTGGTTTTAAAAGTAATCCAATTGTCGAAGAACAAGGCCCTAGAAACGTATGAATTGAGAATGTGGATGTTGTGTTGGATGCAGAGTTTGAGAGTTGGGAGGCCTTGGAGGTCTGGGGTTTTGTGATGGAAACCCTATGGGAATTACTTGCTTTTAAATTCCTATGCCAGGTCATTCACTGTGCACTCCCTTGCCTGGTTAGTACTCTCAAAATCCATCACCTCACACTTTTCAGGAATGGAATTCCATTTGCCATCATTCTGCCCACCTGACCTGGCTATGAGCAATACTATCTAAATTTTAAATCATAGATTCATTCTCTAAATTAAGTAATGATAACTTTCACAAAATAAAATAAAATTATTTAGAGAGGTTTCTGATCATGTCAACAAATCAGCTTTGGACAAATGAAAGAAATTTTCTGAACATCAAGCATAATTGTACACAGCAAGACCCACAAAGAACAATAAAATAACAACTAGTCAATCTACAACAAAAACAGAAAATGTTGAAAGTACTAAGGAGGTCATGAGAGAATGCCAGTTCAGGTCAATATTCTGTGTAAGACCATCAACAGTTGATACAAGGAAGACAAACATGTATATATTCCCCACATGAGAGAGACCAGGAACTGTGGAGGATGGAGATGGTGTGCAAAATGTTTAGGCATCCATGTACACTGATCACTAGAAGTTAATGTAAAGTTATAAAATGTGACCACAACACAAGTAGAATGTTGGCATTATTTTCTTACTAAAATGAATACATGATACTTCCATTGAGGGGGGACTTGTTTGACCCCACCTGGAACATACGTTCAGTGCTGGGTGTCAAACTTTAAGAAAGATACAAAAGCAGAAATTGCTGAAGAAATTCATCAAGTCTGACAGCATCTGTGGAGAGAAAGCAGTGTTAATGTTTCAGGTCTTCAGAACTGATTGCAACTAGGAAAACCTGGTATGCATGCTGAAAATGAAAGTGGGTTTGGTAAAGGAATATATGGTAGGAGGAGATGGAGCCCAGAGAGAGAGAGAGAAAAGCAATTGGGTAGACATGGGAATGGATAATGGTGAGCTGGAGAGAATTTTCTTTTTGAAATACTTGGCTCAGTGGTTAGCACTGCTGTCTCACAGTGCCGGCGACCTGGGTTCAATTCCTGCCTTGGGCAACTGTTTGAGTGGAATTTGTATATTCTCCCTGTGTCTGTGCAGGTTTCCTCTGGGTACTTCGGTTTCCTCCCACATTCCAAAGATGTGCAGGTCAGGTGAATTGGTCATGCTAAATTGCCCATAGTGTTAGGTGCATTAGTCTAGGAAATGAGTCTGGGTGGGTTACTCTTCGAAGGGTCGGTGCGGATGTGTTGGTCTGGAGGCCCTGTTTCCATACTGTAGGGAATCTAATCAAAGAAAAATTGATAACTGGGACCATTGATGGGTGAAAACAGGTCTGCCGTGATGACAGCAGCCCATGGTGTGGGGATGGGTAAAAGACATGGAAGAAAGAGCTTAGGCCTTAAAATTATTGACCCCTGAAGGTTGCAAGGTTTCCAAGCAGAAAATAAGTGCTTTGAGGGAAACAAAACATTGACTGAGTGACTACTTTGCAGAATACCTTCCTTCTATCTGCAAAAACGACCCTGAGCTTCTGCCTGTTACTTCAATGCACTACAGTGTTCCCAGGCCAATATTTCTTTCTCAGACCTCTGGTAGTGCATCCAAGAGGTTTAACACAAGCTGGCCAAACAGCACATCAAGGTCCCTCTGCTCCTCTGTACTTCTGAGGTTTATATCATTCACTGTGCACTCCCTTGCCTGGTTGGTACTTTCAAAATCCATCTCCTCACACTTTTCAGGAAGGGAATTCTATTTGCCATCATTCCACCCATCAGACCTGGCTATCTATATTATCCTGAATTCTAGGGTTTTCCTCTGCGTTATTTACCATATTACCAATTTTTGTATGCTTTGCAAACTTGCTAACAATATCTCCTGCATTTCTATCTAAATCATTAATTTACACCATAAATTCCAAGAGAACTAACACCAAACCCTGTGACACACAAGTGGACGTAGATTCCCATTAACACCACACTTGGCATTTGCCACAAAGCCAATTTGGGATCCAGTTTACCAAATTGTCTGGACTCTTACTTTCTTGACTGGTCTCCCCTATCAGATCTTGTCAAAAGTGCTACTTATCAAAATTCATGTAAACTACATTCATTGCATTAACTTAACCACATATCTAGTCACCTCAAAAACCTTAATCAAACCTGTCTGATTGGTCTTGATTAATCCTTGCCTCTCCAAGAGAAGATAAATTCGGCTCCTCAGAATTTTATTTTTGATTGATTTCCTATTTACCACTGATATTAGATTCATGGTTTATCCTGACCATGCTTCTTGAATAATAGCACCATATTAACCACCCTCTAGTCCATTGAAACCTCTCCTGTCGACCGACAGGATTTGAAAAGTCATGTCAGGGTTGGTGAAATGTTTATCCTTGCCTCCCCCAGCAACCTGAGATACATCTCATCTGTGTCTTAGTGACATATCCATTTATAAGCCTACAAAAAAAGTGCTTTGAGGGAAACAAAACATTGAGTGACTACTTTGCAGAATACCCTCATTCTATCTGCAAAGCCGACCCTGACTTTCTGCCTGCCACTTCAATGCACTACAGTGTTCCCAGGCCCTCATCTCCTTCCTCTCAATTGTAATTTATTCAAGTATATCACTGTCATCGTCTTTGATTTCTATACCATTCTATATCAAGATTTCTATATCATTCTTCTCTAATATGAATGTAAAGTATTCACTTAAAACCTCACTCCCAATACTTCTGGCTCCACAAATGGTTTACTGCTGAGGACCCTAAACGGCCTCATTCTTTACCTGGTTTTTCTCTTCTCCATGAAAAATCTTAGAAAATGCCTTTGGATTTTCCTTTGTTTTCTCCGCTCTTTGTTCTTTTAATTTCATTTGGTTTTTAAGTAACCTGTACACTTTTTATTATGCCTTTCAGGCGTCTACTGTTCTGAGCCTTTGGACTCTCCCACAAGTTTCCTTTTTTCTTCCTCAAGCAACATGTGTTGGGCAGTGTGATTGTTGGAGGTGATTTTGTAAATGTGAATCTGCATCCATTTGTACACCATAGGACTGGGTTTAGTGCTGTTGGAATTTGTAGTGTACATTACTGATCTAGACATAAATGGAGGAGATTTGTTCAGCAAGTTCGTGAAATATGCTTAAATATCAAGGGGTTTTTGGAGTTTTTGGTCCCATTCATCATTTTTAACAGCAGCATGTTGGGTCATCACTTACACATTCCCTTTTTGAAAGGCTTCGACTGCTCCAATAGAGATTTTCCTACAAGTAGCCGTTGCCCGTCATTTTGGTCAGATTCTTTCTTAGCGTATTAATATTTCAAATTGGCCTTCTTAGAATTCAAAACCATTATTTCTGGTCCATCTTTGTCCTTTTCCATAACTATCTTAAATCTTATTGTGTTATTGTCACAGTCACCAACATGGTCTCTCACTAACTCTTCTACAATTTGTCAGGCTTTTTCCCCAAGACTATGTCCAGCACTGATTTCTTCCCTTGTAAGACTTTCTGCATGCTTATAAATCTTTCCTGAAGACATTTTAGTAAATCTATCCTCCCTAAATCTTTCACACTTTGTTTACCCCAGTTAATATTGGAGAAGTTATTTTTGCTATTATTTTTACATTTCTCCGCAATTTGCACACATATCTGTCCTTCTATCTCTCCCTGATTGTTTGGGAGTCAATGGTAGACATCCATTAATATGATTTTCCCATTCTTGTTTTTATATTCTACCCATATGTTCTCAATTAAGAAACCTTCTAAGCTGTTGTCCCTTCTTTTTTGTAGGAATTGGTCTCATAATATTACAAAACATTTTTACATCCATCCTTGCCTTGTCTGAAGACTCTATACTCCTGAATATTAAAATGGCCGTCCTGACTTTCCCTCAACCATATCTCCAATAACGACAATGATGTCATTCTCCTATGCGATGATCAGCAACCTCAACTGATATGCCTCAGTCACAAGGTATTTTGCACTGAAATAAATGCCATCCCACCTTGCTGAGCTCCATTATGTCTTAATTTGACTTTTTACACTCTCTTTCTGCCAGACTTTGTTTATGTTCCACATTTGACTGAACATCATCCACAATTGTACCTTCACTGTATATACTATTCCCCGCCAAATAATTTTAAACCCCATCAAACTGCATTAGCAAACCAACCCTGTGAGGGCCATTAGTCCCATTGCAATTCAGGTTAATTGCATTCAATTGAGAAAAATTAGGAAATGGATTACCTGAGAGTAACGGATTTAATTTAAAGTTTCCAGACCCAAAGTTTTCAGTTAAATCCATGAAGGGGTTATTTGAAGCTAAGAAAGTCTAAGGTCTGTCATGTGAATACTCAGGGAAGAGATTAACATCTCTCAAGACTGAGAATTGAAAGCAACAATTCAGTCAAACTTCTAGATGGAACTAGGAAGGGAATTCTCTCTGGGTTTGAATACTGTTCAGGAATGTTGTTTGGATTGATGGAACATTGTATTTTTTCCTGTGTGCTTTGAAATCTTTAAATTGTGTTAGGTGTAAATAACGTAGCTTATTTTATTTATTCTCTTTTATTTAATAAACAGCTGTCTTATTGACAAAACCAAATCTTTAGCATTCTATGTTTATGTTTCAATGAAAGACCAACTCGTTAAATAATACAAAATCTATTGATGTGGATCAGGCCAGACACCCTTCAAAATTTCAAAAAGGTAGCCTGGATCCTAATTTTTTCTTATTTTAAAGACAGATGTGAAGTGGGTATTCCAGGTGTGATGCAACTGGTCAAACCACTCAGCT
Organism: Chiloscyllium plagiosum; assembly: GCF_004010195.1. Taxonomy (NCBI): domain Eukaryota; kingdom Metazoa; phylum Chordata; class Chondrichthyes; order Orectolobiformes; family Hemiscylliidae; genus Chiloscyllium; species Chiloscyllium plagiosum. The sequence continues at coordinate 26,204,824 of NC_057724.1, forward strand.
TTAAGCAAAACAGAATTTTTTTAAACACTACAGTTGAGACACAAACAAAAGAAAGTGGAATTTAGAATAAGAACAATTGGAAAACTCAATCAATCTGATACAGTAACCATTACTAATTAACTGCTCCAATACCTTAACATCCCATAAACACACCCCTTGGCAAAAAGGTAAATTCAAACAGATTCTTACAGGCAAGGGAGAACAACATCCAGAGAGAGAGATTTCAGAGAAAGTCAGAGGAGTCCTTAACTGAAGCTTTGCAATTCTTCTGGTATTCACACATTTTGTGACTGCTGCAGGTAAAAAAAAAGGAATGCTTGAATCGGGAGAACTGGCCATTCCCTTTCCATTGTTAAACTGTTTTAAAAAAAAACTCAAAGGCCTCCTAAAACCTAGACTCTTTGGTACATTTGCCTTTAGAACCTTTCCAACAAAACCAAGGGAAAAAATAACCATTTTAAAGTAACAGCATCATTACACTATTAAGTGATACAGAGCGAGATGATACAGACTAAAGGCCTTGAACATTTTGTCACCAGGGAAAAATTCAAGAATTGTGCAACGTTAAGGAAGATTAAGAAACTAAATTCTTTAATTTTGACATCAAGACAGAAATTTGGGCTTATTGGAGGGTGTAACATTTTAAATGCTTTAGAAAGGCATATCTTGAATATTATATGTGGTTAGGAAAGAATGAAATTAAAGGTAAATGTAGCACTGGTATCAGTAAACACTTCTTCAGGCAGAATAATCCACTCTTAAAAAAGTTATTGGATGGAATTAGAATGAATCGATTCATGAATCAGCTGGCACATTTGAAGAACAAACAATAGGTTTTTATGTACTTGATGAATGAGCAAAATTGCTTAAATGACCTTTGATACCTGAGAAATAAGAGACAATACAGAAGTCCACATGGAGCTGGAAGCGAACATACACCTAATGAGACCTGTTTCACTGTTTAGCTCTAGCCTTTGTGCAGCTGACCAGATCATCGAAAAATAATTGTTATTTCATCCAGTAACATTCATGTTTGTGTGTATTTGAAAGGCAGACATCCCAGCTAGTAATGGCCAGAGAGTGTAAATACTTAGCTGGAGTTAAAGTTCCTGACGCTGCTGGATTCTCTTGATAGTTCAGTCAGATTTTGTGAGGATTGACATTTCCTCTCCAGTAGGCACTTTGGCCAACTTTATCACCATGGCGATGAAGGAGAGAAGCTCAGGAGTTGTTAGGCCACAGCTTCCCAGATATCAGAGTCACTGGTGACAGCTCTCTCAGCACACCTCAGTGTAGGATTTCTGTTCTATCTATATATCCACAATGAAGAGCTACTGCGTATCTTAACTGCTGCCATTTCTTTGACACATTGGGCTGAAAGAAGCATTTGCTTTTTTTTTTGCAAATTAATTTGAAATCCTTATTTGCTAATTCAAAATGCTTTTTCCCACATCCACAGAGTTTAAGGCTTTATTTTCCTAAGAAATTAAAACTGCCAGGGTAGATTTATCAGACTTTGTCATTATTATGGATGTAAACTATCTCATGTCAAATATATACATTTATGAATTATAGATCATTCATAGTTAATTCTACTAATCAATTGCACATAATATTCATTTTCAATTGTTTTAAATCTGTTTCTGTGTTTTTTGGCTCAACAGCTTATTCAATTATTTGCTTATTTAGTAAAATTCAACCTTCTACAAGCTTATTTGCAATAAATATACTAGTAGTATTTTACTCTTTTTCTATTTACAAATGCAATCTAGCAACTCTCTAATGCAGATTATATCCATAACTACATTCTTGGTGGTGTAATTTTAAGAAGCTGTTTAACTGATTATTTGTAATAGGCCAATTATGCAGCATAGCTAATGTTTTGTGCATCAACAGGTTTTGCAAATTGTGCATGACTATTTCAAATTAATGACATGCTAGAAAGGTGAAATGGAAGGTACCTTCTGATGCACACCTTTCCAGATTTCCTTGTTTTCTACAAGTAGAACATACATATATCATTCACGCTATCCCATTTGCCACAATTTCTGCAGTGTTAGCCATCAACTCACTTATAACAAGAAAGCATGCCCCATTAGTTTTATGCTGTAGTCCCCATCCAGATGCTGTTGTCTTGTGTTCTACTGCAAATGGTGCATGGAACTGAAATTGATAATAAAGTATGGAGACGTTAGCGAAGCTTTCTATTGAACCATTCCTTTGAATATAAAATGTTACAGATTTATTATCTGAAATCTGTGGTGTTCAAATTGGTAATCCAATGTGCTGACATTTTTTTGCAAAGCTTTATTAAACACTCGATAAGAGATTGGAGCATTAAAATCAAATCTACCACCATAATGTCACTTCACAAATTTGCATTCTAAGAAATGAACATAATTATGAAACTTGGTATAACTTGATGATGAACATAAAGCAAATAAAGCATCAATGACAATTTACCCTAATGCACTCATCAGGCTCATATTTTCCAGCTTGGTTTTGTTTACAGATGAGGTCCTTTCCAAATTTCTATCAGTACATTTAACAAGTACAAAAAGATAGCACATTTTCATGGTTTATTCCACAAAGATAATTCTGGCTTGTCAAGGTTCAGGCTGTCGCTGGATAATCCGAAATTCAGTGTGCCAGAGAACATCTAAACATCTCAATAAATCCAGGGTCCAGTCAGGAAATAGATTTGCGCTTCAGTTAATATCAGCTATTACGTTTATCCTCAGATTGGAAGGTGGGAGATAAGAAGTGCACTAGAATCTTCACTTGGGCTTTGACTGAAATAAATTTATTAAGCAGTAAAAGAACACGAAAATGGCACTGCAATATGCAATTTTGCAGCTATTCTTAAATCCAACCAATGATTTGAACATGCAAATTACTTTCAATTGTTAAATGATAATGTGAGCATTTGATATTGTGGCTCCTTTCCTTTTATCGGTGCCTGGAGAATTGAACATCTCTTCAAATGCTCCAGAAAATATTTCAAGAAATGCAGGCTACTAAGTGTTTTCCAAATGTGACATGGTCCCAGTGAAATTTAACCATTAACAATTCAATACAAAAAAATTACCTACCAATGAAATACCTGGTTGTACAAATCTCTTGTCATTGAATAGAATGGTTGGGATCCTCTCTTGGGCATCCGCTGATGAGAACCTCTGATTCAGAGATATCTCCATTAGCATTTAGTGACTGTATCATGTTCTTCTAGCCCCTTACTGCATCAGGTGGGAAATAATTGTAAGCAAAAGTGAGGACTGCAGATGCTGGAAATCAGAGTCTAGATTAGAGTGATGCTGGAAAAGCACAGCAGTCAGGCAGCATTCAAGGAGTAGGAAAATTGATGTTTCGGGCAAAAGCCCTTCATCAGGACTGAAGGCACGGAGCTTCCAGGGTGGAGAGATAAATAGGAGGGGCGGGGGGGGGGGGGGCGCTATGGAGCTGTGGACTTCACCAGTTTCCTCATTTCCCCTCCCCCCCACCTTAGTTCCAATTTTCCAGCTCAGCACCATCCTCATGACCTGTCCTACCTGCCAATCTTCCTCCCCACCTGTCCGCTCCACCCTCACTTTCATCCCCACCCCATCCACCCATTGTACTTTTTGCTACCTTCCCCCACCCTCCTCTTTGACCGATCACCTTCATCCCCACCCCCCTCCACCTATTGTACTCTTTTCTACCTTCTCCACAGCCCCACACCCCTCCCATTTGTCTCTCTACCATGCAGGCACCATGCCTCTATTCCTGATGAAGGGCTTTTGCCCAAAACGTCGATTTTCCTGCTCCTCAGACACTGCCTGTCCTGCTGTGCTTTTCCAGCACCACTCTTATCTAGACTGGGAAAGAATTTTGTTCTCTTGCAGAATTTATTTTTGCTGTTGTAATAGAGTCTCTGTGTTGACTGAAGAAATGTATCCTTATTTTCTTACTCTAAATGCTAGGTGGGGGTAAGCAATGGTTAAAGATTTATGGTTAGCAAATTGTTTAATGAAGGCAAGATAACCTGGCATTATTTTTCAAAGCTTTAGCCATGGCTAAATACTTCTTAAGTGGGAAAGCAATCGCAGATCCTGCCAAGATCTTGGACACAATGCAGGAGCTATTACTGGTATAGGTACCCAGAGATAAGGGACTCCACACGAAACAGATGGAGAAACTGATTTGTTTCCTTGGAGCAAAGAAGATTCAGGAGAGATTTAATATAGGTTTTGAATTGGAGCCTTTGACCAAACAAAAATGTGGTTAAAATGATTCTTGGATGCTAATCTTATAAAGCGCAAAAATAAAAGGCAACTTCATTACAGATGTGCAAGTCACATACTATGTTGAGTAAACAATATCACAACAGATTTGCTGAGGACATCTTGCTGAACAGTTGATGCTTAACACCTACTTTGATCCTGGAGGTCTGTTTTGGATAAAAATTCAATGTTGATACAGTTGCTACAACTGAAAACAACACATTCCATCAATGTGAAGTCTAGTGAAACATCTGCGATAAGTGGATCCCAAGACCCTGACTCTAATTTAAAGTTGGGGGCATTTTTGGTGTGCTCCAGATGCCAGGTAATTGTCTTTTGGACATTTTAATTACCTGGACAATTCCTATGGTGTCACGTGCACTGGGATTTTCAGATGGCCCCAACTTGCAACTGATATCTCCATTACTGAAATGACTATCTTCCTATTGAACATTCTGGAGCAATATCTCCTATGTGACACAACATCATACTTGTTTGTATAACTTGAGGTACCTTAGAATATTATATTGCATTAAAGGTATTATACAAAAATATATTGTTGTCAATTGCCTACTTCCCATGTTTGATGATATCACTGTTGCTGGATGCCTGGAGATCACCTTGAACTGGTTTTAGATTTATATTGCTATTGAGAAAGGAAAAAGCCATGGTACAGAGATAACAAAACCTTTCTAAGCAGCTTTCTTCAAAGGCAATCACTATTATTTCGCTGCTGGCCACAAAATTTGTGCCAATGTAGTAAATTATTACTGCAGGCTTTATCTATTCCACCTCAAATTTCATTAGGCACCTGACAGAAGATTAGTCAGGTGATATGCTTTCAATTTCAAGCTAAAAGCTACAAATAAAAATGGAGAAATTTTCACCACTTTGTAAGTTCCCAGAGATCCCAGGAGATTGCAAAAGCAGGCTTGTTGAACTGCATGTATTGCTTCCGATATAACAGCATCCATTCCGAAATGTGTCTTAACAGGTACCTGTAGCAGTTTCAGTATTTACTTATATGATTGTGAGGTGTTGTAGACATCACAGGATCTGGATTTCAATATACTCACGTGGCTTCCGGCCTGCTTTTATTTTTTTTAAATGGAAAGAAATGCAAATTAACACAATCTATTTGACATCCAGTCTTTAATATGATATAATACTACCCCCCCCCCCCCCACCCCCCACTGTGTCGGGATCAAAGTCATCATTTTTGCTTTATATCACAAAATCAGGTCACTTGTCTCTGATCCTATTCTCTCCGCTGCCCTGTTTTTAACTACTGAACCAGACCTTTGCAATGGTCAATCCTGAATTGAGCTTCAAACTATAAATTGTTCCCTCACCTTGACAATTCTGTTTGTCCTTGGTCTACCAAAGTTTCCCTTCCACTTCAACTCCCTTACATTCCAATGACTCGCTGTTTATTTTGGCTCTAAAACGTTGTTTGTCAAACAATGAGTTTTCTCTTATTTGTAATAAAATTACTCACTGAGTCAAATGCCCTTTGCCCCCGAATCCATTCTTTATTCAAAATGTTGTTTGATTAAAATACAGAGCATTTCATACTTTTAGTGCAATTTCAAAGGTTTAACAGCTCGTCAATCATTATGTTTTGTATATACACACTTTGGTGATCATGTCAGAAAATAACATTAATCTCTCCAAGCTCAAATCTTTCAACACCATGAAATGCCTTGAAATCAAGTCAGCTGCTGAACATAATGAGAGAATGACGCCATCAACAAGATTTTGTTTTAAACATAAAAATGTACTCTAATAACTATCATTATGAATTTATAACATAAATGCACACTCAAGTATTACTTGTAATCGTCTTTTAAAAATGTATGCTAATGTTTTGAAAGGTCGGAAGAGATTAGTGATTACAATTATGGCTGCATTACTGTAAAGTATAAGCAATTTACAGGCTCAAAGACATGAAGTACATTCACAGTTTGCAATTACAGAACCATCCCTTTGATGAAGGGTGTACTCAGATCGACCAGAGAATAATTGCAATGACCTTTGAATGATTTTGTTCAATCTTTGAAAGGCATCAGTGTTGAGTATACAAATACAAAGATTATGATTGGAAACCTAGTTCTTTTAGTCTTCCAACCATCTGCATAGTACGATCCAACATTAATTTAACCTCCTTTTACTACAGTTGAAGAAACTTCCTAACAAGTTGCATATCTAAATTGATAGCGGGCCTAAGGCAGGAAGGGAATTAAACATAATAGTGAGTCACATTATATATTAATGATCTGGATGAAGGGACTGGGGGAATTCTAGCGAAGTTTGCCGATGATACAAAGTTAGGTGGGCAGGCAGGTAGTGGGGAAGCTGCAGAAGGATCTAGACAGTTTGGAAGAGTGGTCCAGGAAATGGCTGATGGAATTCAATGCGAGCAAATGCGAGGTCTTGCACTTTGGAAAAAAGAATAGAAGCATAGATTACTTTCTAAACGGTGAGAAAATTCGTAAAGCCAAAGTACAGAGGGATCTGGGAGTGCTAGTTGAGGATTCTCTAAAGGTAAACATGCAGGTTGAGTCCGTGATTAAGAAAGCGAATGCAATGTTGTCAATTATCTCAAGAGGGTTGGAATATAAAAGCAGTATTGTGCTACTGAGACTTTATAAAGCTCTGGTTAGGCCCAATTTGGAATACTGTGTCCAGTTTTGGTCCCCACGCCTCAGGAGGGACATACTGGCACTGGAGCGTGTCCAGCAGAGATTCACACAGATGATCCCTGGAATGGTAGGTCTAACATATAAGGAACAGCTGAGGATCCTGGGATTGTATTCATTGGAGTTTAGAAGATTAAGGGGAGATCTAATAGAAACTTACAAATTAATACATGGCTTGGAGAGGGTGGACGCTAGGAAATTGTTTCCGTTAGGCGAGGAGACTAGGACCCGTGGACACAGCCTTAGAATTAGAGGGGGTAAATTCAGAACAGAAATGCGGAGACATTTATTCAGCCAGAGAGTGGTGGGCCTGTGGAATTCATTGCCACAGAGTGCAGTGGAGGCTGGGACGCTAAATGTCTTCAAGGCAGAAATTGATAAATTCTTGATGTCACAAGGAATTAAGGGCTACGGGGAGAATGCGGATAAGTGAGTTGAAATGCCCATCAGCCACGATTGAATGGCGGAGTGGACTCGATGGGCCGAATGGCCTTACTTCCGCTCCTATGTCTTATGGTCTTATTTTTATATTCGGGCTACTGGGGGAATCATCTGCCAATGTTAGTCAACAAGGACACAAGTCATAGATGAATGGGACATGTTGCAGAGTAGCATACTGGCTGCAGACTTTCAGATGAACTTATATTTATAACGGATGGAGAATGGCAAATATTCCAGGATAATTTTGAAATAGTGACTCTGAAGGTGACAAAGATATGGATCAGGATTTCAGCAGCATGGAGGTACATGCTATTTCTGAAATGGGTTTTGGTGTATTTTAGAATGGAGGGGTTGTGTGGATAGGACCTCAGCTCAGGAATAAATAAGAAACACAGTTTGCAAACTAACAGTCTACTATGTCCAGAATCTGGTATCAATGGTGGAGGAATTGGCAGCATACCTGATAAGGCCACTAGAATAATGAACAAAAGGTCCCAATAATACCTTGGGAGCATCAACTCAAATCTTACCAGAATTGCTTTATTTTAAATAAAAAGATCTGGAATTAAAAATTAGGCTCAGTAATGCTGCCATTGAAAACATCAATTGTCATAAAAGCCCAACTGGTTTACTAAAGCCACTTGGAATAAATCTGCTTCCTTGTTACAGTCTGACCTTTATCCTGAGATTGCAGACCCAGCAGGACTCATTATCAAACTCTGGTGTTGTCAGGATTGTAGATTTGGAATGAGAGGTGGATGTCCCACTCTACCCTGATTAATACTGCCAACAGCGTTTTATGGCTGCAAAGCTGATGTATTTGTTTCTGACTCTAATGCCAGGAAGAGGGGGATAAGCAATCCATTTTTCTGCAGAATTCTGCACTGAGTAGGATGCAGTCAGTCAATTAATTTTCCCTAGATTGATCAATTATTAGCCAAGGGACATATTTTCACAACAGTGAGGGAGTCTCTCAAAGGTGGAGGGACCACTGGAGCTCTTCCACTGTGAAAACAACAGGAGGATACTTCAGACAGTCAATGAGGGAGTAGGAGGTCTTCCATTCAACTTCCTGAATTAAATATATCATCGATTCTGTGGGCAGGCCACAACTGTGGGTGAGTGGGGGCCCTATAGAAGGGCTGTCTGCAATTGCTGGTGCCCTGAGCAGATAGGGCAAATCATTCTGTCTGCCTGGACTGGCAGCATTACTTCCAGCAACACTTTGTCCCCAATTCTGCTGTAAGCATTTCAACTTCAGGAAGCTGATCCAGCTCTTGCCCTCTCTGGAAACCTTTTGGCCTCCTTCATTTAAACCACACAGCCCTTATTGAGCCCAATTTGACTACCAACCACAGGAAAATGACCCAGAGAGCAAATGCAGCAGGGAGTCATCACAGAGACCCAATCGTTCCACTGTATTTGCACCTTTCCCACCTCTGTTCCTGGACTTGGTGGAGGCTCAAAAATAAAGCCCAGATTATTTTTTTTAAACCTACTGTCTAATCAAGCTGCTCAGTGATATTACTGCATACCTCTTAAGCAGGTAGGACATGAATCCAGGCCTCTTGGTCCAGAGGCATGGACACTACTACTGTGCCACATAGGCCTTAAACAATGAGATACATTCAGCACTAGACATTTTGGAATTCTTTTTTCTTCCCCTAATCAAGCTGCTTAGAAATGTTACTGCATAACTCTTATGTGGGACCTGGCCCTTCTGGGGCAGAGGTAGGGACACTATCACTACACCACAAGAGCCCTGGACTTTCAAATGGGAGAACTTAGTTGAAACGGAGGTAAAGATAAACTCCCTTTAACAAACCTCATTCAATATTAAAATATGTGTTGATTATTGCCTCAAGTAACATGTTGCACAAGTCAAGACTTCAGGTTTAAATGATGTAGTGTTTAATGGTTTAATTGATTGATGTTTGATTAATTTTGTCTTTTAACTGGTCCATGTTCACTATGCTTAATTGGTTAAACCTGGTGGGAGTATCTAGGCGCTAAAGTAAACAGAAGCTTCCAGGGAAGCTTGAGTTTTGAGCAGGTTTGTACAAATCCTGTGACTATTGAGATATTGTAAAGCACTATAAATAAGCCTGTTTAGACTTAAAACTAATCTACTTTCTGAGGCTAATTATTTACAATGAATGGGGATGTACAAAATAGTTTGTAAGTTTAGATTTCTAGCAAACAGCTTTCATGATAAATATTGTTATGGATGCCAATGTTATTCCTCATAATTGATCACCTCTTTCTGAAGAACAATAAAAATAGAGATGAAGCAAGGAATAGGAAGAACTGATGTATTGACTTACAGAAAAATCAGCAAAACATAAAAAAGGAGGGATAGCAGTAAGCCATTTGGTCCTTCAAGTCTGCTCTATCATTCATTATGATCATGACTGGTAATCTAATTCAGTATCCTGTTCCCACTTTCTCCCATTTCCCTTTGATCTGTTTAGCCCTAGGAACTATATCCAATTCCTCTTGAAAACATACAATGTTTTGGCCTCCACTGCATTCTGTGACAGAGAATCCCACAGTCTTACCATTCTCCAGGTGAAGAAATATTTCCCCATCTCAGTCCTAAGTGGCCTACCTTGTATTCTTAGACTCTGTTCTCTCTAGTTCTGGACTCTGCAGTGATTGAGGAGATCCTTCCTGCATTCCCCCTTTATTCTACTCCACTCCAGTGAATATAGTCCAAACTAATCCAGTCTCTGAATGATTGATTGTTTTCCTTGATGAAATTCTGTTCTAACAATGAATATTAATTAAATCTCCCTTCTTTATATTGATACTATATTCCATTAAATTTGTAAATAATACTTTGCTTATGTAAAGTATAAATAGATTATAATTTACAGCTGTGTGCATATTAAACTGGATGGAACATAAACTTGTTTTAACATCCTTTAGAAATAGCAATGAACTTTTTCTCCTAGGTCTTGCTCAATTGAGCTAGGGACAAACTATCAATCACTTGAATATTCAAATGAGCTTTGTTTTAATGAATTTTGGTAATGTCTGTCAGCAGAGAATCCGATGGAAGCATTTCTGGAGCTGGGGGAAAGCTAAGATGATTCATTGGGCCTGGGACCAATGTGTTCGTCAGTCACTTTTGATTCTTGGAGAAACCTGCAGTCTGAACTTTCTCACTCCCCTCCCTGAAGGAGGCAACACAGAGGTCAGCTAGAACGACACAGTAAGCACAAATGAAATGTGTCTGAATAAAAGATAACCTTGCCATGGCTGAAGTGTCTAAAGGAAGGCTTATTTTATAAGATAATGGACTGTGGTAGAGCTTTTGGGTTTCATCTGCCACTGGCTCTAACCCTAGGCTTTGCCATTAGGATGAGGCACAGGCCAGAGGCCAGGAATTCTCCCCGGGAGGAGAGAAGGCAGCTCAGAGGGTGCATAACCCAGCACTGCACTGACATTTCTTTTTGAAGCTGTCTGCTGATGCAATATTGATCAAGCTAAGAGCAGGTCAACTCGTTGCCCTTCCCCAGGGGAAGATGGGAGGTTTGTGCCATGAGATGGTCAGGTGAGGAGCATGTTTTCATTTTACACTGAGGCTTTTTTTAAGAAGTGCTGCTGTGCTAACAAGATGTACTTAGCTGACAATGTTTTAATTTGGGAGAGTTTAATATGCGAATGACATGCTCAAGAAACTTTGAATGTCGGCGCATTCAGCAGTTCAAATGAAGTTAGAAAGTTTTTAGTTTCCTGCATCAATTCACCTGAATTTTGAGAGGCCGAGAGGAAGGGAAGGCAGCAGGGGTGTTAAAATATTGGGAAAAAGAGAAGGAGATACAAAATGCACAACAACTTCCCACTGCTGTGACATTGTGTCTACAGCAGGGAAAGGTGGACCTTAACCCCAGAGGCTATTATACTGTTAGTGGTAATGACCATTAATGGCCTCTTCCCGCTTTGGTGATTCACCAGCAAACCAGGAAGGATAGGGGTGTTGGGGGGGGCGGGGAGCGGGAGCAGCTTTGGTAGTGGTGGTCTCCGCTAAATTACTGGATGGCCTCCTCAAGGCCTTGGAAAAAGGACTCTGAATCAGGCATGTGGTTGCCTGCAAAGGGCGTTGCTGCTGAGGCAAAACACCTATCCATCACCAATCAGCCTTCCCACCGGCCTAGCCATTGCTAGGGTGTGCCAGACTGGTGCAGTGGTCCCATCTCTGTGGCACTGCTGGAATTGCCAAACCAGCCAGCCCTCTGACTGCTCAAAGTGTCACCTGTAACCCCAGGATGGAGGGGCATAAGTCAGACCAGGGCTTGGGAGAGAGGGTCACCCCCAAATTTCTGAGATAAAGCCATGGCTTTACTACCCTCAGCCAGTGCCCCCTAAGCCTGACAAGACATGTGAGTAGGATTGTTCATCATGTCCTGAAATGTAGGCCTGCTTTTCAGGAAGGAAAATGATATCACTGGCTCCATAACGCCACATCCTGTGTTGCTCCTTGGTGTGCTCAATGCTGAGGGGTAACTCACCACAGCAATACCCTTTTTATATGGAAGTACCTCACAACCCTGGATAATAACCAACAGTGGCAAACTATCCTTAGCCATTTTATGCACTTCAGTATCAGGCAATGCAAATTCTAGTAAGTCTAAATCAAATTTGACATATGTTTCTGCAGCAGTTTCTCCTAATTAATGTCAAGTAATAAGATGGGCTGGAGGTGAATTTCTACAAAGATTTTACATTACCATTCAGAATAAGGCCAGCAGCTTTAGCATCCTGTTCTAGCTAAGATAGTGTCAGGGCCTCTCCTCCTTGCCCTGCCCCCAGGGTAATGGCAAATCACCTTGAAAAAAGCTGCCAGGAAATTGGTCCAGCGTGAAGGGTCAATAGACAATGAGCCAAAGACCAGGCTTTGGGCAAAGCTGATGTGACGTTGTCTATCACTTCAGTAGAAGGGTCTGCAGAAACCTCCCAAACCTGCACAGGAAGGTTTATATTGCTTTAGCCAACTCTCTCCTGCTAAATTATACTGGATGACTGACTGACTGTGAAAATTAACCCTCTTTTAACTTGCAAGTGGAGCTTGCATTTTCACGATGTTTACTATATTTTCAAACCTTACAGAGTTTCCTGTACAATAACTTGTTTAAATTGTCATCCATGTCCCTAAGTGAGCAGCTGCAGCCACTTCTGATTTGAAACAAAATAAATCACCACTGAAAGAAAAATCACATTAGTGTGTGTGGCATTCTTTAGGTTTAATGTTACTTGGTTTAAGGATAAATATCCGTTCCTAAGGGGCTTTGAAACACCACCAGAATTTTTTATTCAATATGCCACCAGGGGAATATTATCTCTAATAAAGGACAGTGTTGATACACTATTGTAGAATTGTGTAATACAGAGTTGATTGATCCACAATAATGTGTTTGGTACTGTTGCCAATTTAAAGATTGTGTAATGCATAATAAGTTATTTTGTTAAATGTCAAAATTGAACTGAGATTGGCATTAATTGGTTAAACCTTTTCATCACAAGAAATACATTTTGAGGCACACTATCCTGGAACTCCAAGCTAATTCTGTATTGTAGCAGTTTGACTGTGATGCTATAGATGCATGTTTGCATTGCAAAGATGATTAGCAGACCCTGCATGTAAATCATGGAAAACAGCACCACCTACTGGATATATTTATCTGCTTCAGCCGCTATTACTAAACTTTCACAGAACATATTTCTGTCAACAGCACGCAAGAAAACTCCTCGGCTTTTTACAGCAAAATTAAACAAAATGTACATGGTGAGTGCTTGCATTTTTTCCTCAGGTGTACAAGAAGCTGTAGTAATCTTGTGGATTGCAATATTCCCAACTAATAATAGTTACCTCCAGCATAGTGTGGGAGAATTTTAATTTTGTGCCACTTAATAATGGACTGTCATAGCAATTCTACTGAAATGCCAGCATCACACTACTTCAATAAACTGGGGGGGCAAGATCTCCTCAGAGTCTCTGTTGTAAAAGTCACTGAAGATAATTTTGATTTTATGCAATAATTTTTAAGATGGATGATATCAGCTTAGCCTGCCTATGAAGACAATGAAAATCAGGAAGGATGAATTACAGATGACTGATCACCCATTTTACGCTGTTGCCAGTGAATCTCGATACAGACACTCACCTCAAATGTAAAACAATTAGTCTCCTGGGAAAATTAAAAGTAAGAAATATTGGCTGATGCAGTCTCAAATGATTTTGTTGGGAATTCCTTCTTAACTTCCACTGTTTTAGGAAGGTGAGTTTCCTTCCAGTCCTCAACCCTGCCTCCCTTTATGCTCTCCTTCTGTAACTTAATGCTGAAGATTCAAGCCAGGGAAGATTTGTTATTTAATTATTTTGCTGCTCCTCTCTGTGGAAAGTGACTTCAAATACCAATCCTTCCTTTTTATATCTGTGACTCAATATCTGTGCTTTGGCAGTGAAGAAGGCTCTAACTGTTTGATAATCCACACACAAGGAATGACATATAATTCCTACAGCCCAGAGCTTTAATCTAATGGTAGATTCTTAGATTGACCTTTTTCTGGGTATACAATGCAGTAAAATCCCTGACTGTTAAGTCATTTGCAGCAAACTAAAGATAGACTTCAAGCATTTAAATTAATATGTTTATCACGCAACTCATATTTGGTAACGCAGTCCTATGAGTCTCTCTCTGTCACATAGAGCAGGTCTGAGCTGTGGGAGAGGCCTGAACCTATCTGCAAGAGAGAAAGGGGGAGAAAACCATTCGGAATACTAATTTGGGGACTGCCTACTGGCAGAGGGGAAATGCAATTGTATGCTGTGTACTAGCTGGCTTGACACTGTCATGTGATCTCTGTAGTTTGCCTTCACTTTGGTTTGTAGTAACCAAGAAAAACATAAATGAAATATTATGTCAGAAGTGACCAGTTGAGATTGAGTAAATTCTCAGAACTGGAAAAGAATCAGGTAGTGTTAAATAAAAGCAAGGAATAATTACAGCTGCAGTCTGCACCTTCAAAGTGTTGGGCAAGTTCAGCATAGTTGTGAATTTTCCACTCCCTGTTACTGTGGAAATTAAAGGAGATATGAGACAACACTGGAATGTTTTCGACTCTTGGAGCAAAGCTGTGAAATAACAATATGTGACATAACTGACTTCAAAGACTAAGCCAATGTGTGCTTGCTTCCAGTACTGTTATCACACAACCATATTTGGTAACTCAGTCCTGTGAGTCTCTCTCTGTCACATAGAGCAGATCTGAACTGTGGGAGAGGCCTGAATCTATCTGCAAGAGAGAAAGGGGAAAACATTTCAAGAAAGTAGCCCAGACCTTAACTTTGCTCGTTGTTTTAAGCAGGTGTAACATGGATATTCCAGGACTGATGTCAGTCAAACCACTTAGTTTTAAACAGAACAGAAGTTAATTACAAGATTACCAAATGAAACACAAACAATAGAGAACAGAATACAAATAACTTATCCGAAAACCCAACTTATACTAACTTAATGATGCTGTTCCCAAGACTATCAACAATCCCATATACATCCCTTAGCACAAAAGTTAAAATCAAACAGAGAGTCTTCCAGGAGAAATGTCACAGAGAGAGAGAGAGAGCCAGCATGGACCTGCTGAGTTGGGTCCAGCAGGTTCAAAGTGCCTGACTGCTTTCAGTGGATAGCCAGGCTGGTCAAAAAAAACAAATCCAACCAGAGTAAAGCTGACCTGGGAGCACTGGCCACTCCCCTTTCATCATAGAAGTGTTTTTTTTAAACAACTTTTTTTCCCTGAGGCAGTATCTATTAGCTATAATCAAATTGGCCCTAAAACCCTTTAGCTTAGATTTTTCAGAGTCTGTGTCTTTTACGACCTCTCTGAGGGGCAATAAACAAGGACAACATAACCTTGTTAAAGGAGCAGCATCATCATGAAGTACACAAGCTATATTACAGCTTCAAACTCACTAAGGAGCTGAAGTGCCAAAGTGTAGAAATTTTAAAGTTTTGGAAGACATATTTTGAATGTCATGTTAATATTGCTAATAAATGGGAATGTGCTGAAACTTCAGAGCTTGGTGGGGAAGGGGATCTACTGATCTGCATGTGATGGCACTGCACATAACACTAAATCCTGTGAATTTCAACGAATAAAAGATGATCTTGTGAGACCGGGTTATCTTGGGCATAAGAGATCCCAAAGTGAAAACATGCTTTCTGAGAAGAAAAGTGAAGCTCATCATGTTCCCAGACCATGAGCACTGTGGGCGGTGATGACAAACTTGGGAGAATTGTGTGAGAAGTTGAGTGAGACTTTTCTCAACTTTGGGAGTCCCATTTTCCAACTAGATTCCAGTTTTCAAGACAATTCTCACTAGTGTCTGACAAGAGGCCTATTACCTTAATTAGTGCCTAATCTCTCCTCATTTATCTGTAGGTCCCCATTTTACCACTCACCAGATAGAAATGAGGCACTGAGAATTCCTGACAGGAAAATCAGAGCAGATACTTGGCGACTCCAGCTTACCATTTGGTCTTCCAACTTCCATTTGGACACGCGACACCACATCTAAGTACGCCCCAATGCCGTGGTTACACACACCCCACAGCCATGGATATTGGCATCTGACACCTGCCAACCTCTCTGCATCAACAAGGTACATATCCATTCAATTTATAGCACTGTCCTGTGATATGCTTTGGTGTACATTGGCATCTATCATTGGAGTTCATTGCCAGGAGACTTTGTTTGCCAGGAGACTTTGTATGCCAAGCCAGACAACCAGTTACTGGAGTGGACTAGGGTGCATCACTGGGCCACTCATTTTAACTTCTATCTGGATGCCCACAGTATCTCTGCCGTGACTTACGCTTAAGCACAGACATAAAGCCAGGAAGTTAGTTAAGGTTGCCAGTGGTCATCAGTGAAGGAGATTGCTATACAGTAAGGTGTCCATGTGCTGCATCTATCTCCAACCTGCACCAAGTGCCAGCAGCCTACATAGCAATCACATTGCCTGTGTTTTAAAGTCTAAAGTGAGTAGTCCTCATTCAAGTCAAGAGCAACCCCCTTTAGTCAAGGGGTCCTGACAGAGTAAGTTAACAGTAGCTTCCAATACCAGGCCAGGGGCTTGGGCATGGTCATTTGGGCACTGGTGGGATTATGGTCATGATTCTCTCCTTGTAGGTAGTGAGGAGCCAAATGTTGGGCAGCACACCACCTGTCCTGGTACTTCCTGCCCTATTGTTCAGCTGTTTTCTCCTGAAATGAGAGAAAGGGAGGGATTGAGTGCAATGGGATGAAAGTGGGTGGCATAACAGTTCATGCTGGAGTACATGGGGAAAACGTGATGAGATCTCCTAAGTGAATGAATAGACAGCGCAGAGTCCATGCAGGGTTAGTGATGTGGGGACTTTAGAGCGAATGAAGGAAGATATTGCAGACTGTGGTGGGCATTGTCGAGTGTGAGCATTGGTGGGTATGGTAGCAAACAGAGAGTGTATGTGAGGGAGTGGAGAGAGGATGAGGGTACTTACCCTGGCTGAGTGGAGCAAACTCAAAGGTTCCCAGAGCAGAATCTTCCATGAAATCCAATGATTTCAGAGTAAATATCATTTCTTTTATGATCATTGGGATAAAATAACACCAAGTTTAAAGATGTGACTTAATTAATGCATTAAACTGTGCAAAAATTCACTCAAATGGTAATAATTCCACTTATTTAGATATCAAATACAAGCAGAAATTACTAGTGCAGTTCAATTTATATGGCAGCTTATAAAGTTATGCAGTATGAGTGAAGACGATTAGAATTGGTACAACATAAATAAAATACAAGCTACATAGTTAGGTTTTTAGTCTGTTGGTAATCCTCTTTTCTTTGTTATATAATACTTGGCATAAAAATGGACTCATATGCTGAATGAAAACACGCTAGATCGTATATTTATTTATCCCAGCCCAGAGGTACAAGGTCACCTTTCTCATGCACTGAGCATTGTCTTATATCCCAACATTATTTGTAGTTCCTAATCTGGATGCTTCATTAAGCTTCCCAGAGATCTGAAGTTTCATTCTTCACATATATTTAGTATTTTTTAACTATCAATGCTGTAACTATAACTAAATACTTCCAGATATTTGGGTTTCTCTGCATCACATGTTGCATACTGGCAAAAGCCAACCAGGCTAAATTGTGCATGTTCTGAAATTAGCCAACGTTGCAGACTAAATGTTGCAGTCAAATCTACGACACTGCATGTTTGGTTTTTCAACCTGAGTTAGAATATTGGGATTGTAGATTCATACAGAGATATTTAGAATTGTGTCACGGCTTTATCTGGAGCAGGTATGTTTGTAGTTTAGTGAATTGAGCTGTTCAATCAGGTGATGTCAGTACCATCAGCATGAAATAGAAAGTGCATCTGGAGGTGTATACAGAGTATGCTAACAGTCACAGTTTGGACAGGATGATGGTGACAGACAGAATAGCCTCAGGCCTTACTGTTGTTCAATGCAGGTGCTTTGGAGAGAGAGACTTTCAAAATGTTTCCTGACACAAGGGAAGGTGTTTTATCATTGTGGCTTGAAAGCTTCAAAGGACAATTATGTGGTGACACTAAATGCTTGAAAGGGAGAAAAGGTACAGTATAGATTTTCGGATAATCACAGTACATACCTACAGTTAAAGTTGTACTTAGATCTGAGCATGTTGTTGAAAATTATCTATACAAATAACTTAATGAAAGCCTATTACTTGTAAAAAGAAACTGTTGTTCTTGTAGCAAAGGTTTGAGTCATATGCCACTTTTGATATGTGCAATGCCATATCCCAAAGACACAGATTCCATCAGATGAGACAGAAAGTTGTAGTCTATTCTGTAGCCTGTTTGAAGCAGGTATGTTGTGAAACATCTGAATAATCAGCTAATGGATCAGCTGATCTAACGTTCCAGGCCAGATAAGCTGAGGTGGAAGTCCCCAGAAAGGGAAGGTGACTTAATGTTGTATGACAATTTGAAAATAACTACATTGTAAACAGTGGATGATAATTTCAGCGTGAAATGTGGTCCTAACTTTCCATCAGCACATGCTAGGGTCTCTGATTTTTAAAATAGAATCCAGACATTTGTAAATGGAAACAGCATAAAGTATATAGTTTTCAGCTGTCACAATTTGCGACACTATGGCAGAGCTTGCCCTGGCAAGGAAAAGTATGCTGGAAATGTGGGAGTAAAGAACATTTTGCTAAGAAGAGTAGAAATAACACTAAATAGAATGGGCAACCAATAGGGATGGGCAATGCAAGTATTACAACTGTGGCATGAGTTGAAAAAGATGCAAAGAGTACTGACACAGATAAGGATCATGGTTAACATTTTCTGTTACCAGAGCAGCTATGAGAGTATTGAAGTGATTGTTCATGCTGTTGAAGTCAGCATTATTGTGGATTCAGGCAGAGATAGTAATGCTAAGAGACAAAGAAAAGTGCCATTTTGAAAATGTCAGAAGTTCTATCATTACACATCTAAAACCCCACTTCAAACTGTAAGATATTTCACTGTGGATATAAGAGCTGGGAATCAGAATGTACAGGCAGAATTCTGAGTGATTGAAGAGGATGCTAAGCCTGAGTTACACATCGGGTTGAAAGTGAATTCTGTGAAATCCTATCAGAAGCTTAAAGAATAGTTTGGACCCAGTGTTTCAAGGAATTGGAAAGTTGCACAACTACCAAGTGAGATTAACCATTGACAAGAACATAAAGCATGAATGCCAACTTCGACACAGAATGCACTTTAGTCTGATAAGAAAAATTGGGGCAAAGATCAATGAACTGACTGGCAAGATCAAAATTGTTAGTCTTTTAGCTGACTATGTGGGTGAGCCATGTTGTGATAGTGCCTGAAACAGTGACATCAGACTCTGATATGTAACAAGTGGATGAAGTGTTAGTGAGAGAATGTCACCCGATTTCCACTGTGGATGAAATCTTTTGAGAGTTGTTAACAAGCCACGTATTTTCCAAATTAGATTAACAATGAAGATGCTGTCAACTGGAGCACCATCCAGATGAGAACTTCTGTCATTCATTGTGTATGTTAACAGTACAAGGGATTGGCACTTGGCATCCATATGGCATCAGAGATTCATCAACACAAAGCCAAGTGGTGATACAAGGGATTACATGAACAGCCAATTTTATTACTGATATTAATAGAGAAGAAAGTGACAAGAGACTGAAATTATTATTGGTTGGATTTCAGTCAACAGGACTTATGGTCAATGCAGGTGAGTAGTTGCTGTGCATGACAGAGATAATGGAACAAAAACTCAGCAGTGGAATCAATCTAGCCAAAAATAAGAGAAACAAAAACAGAGGCTTGCGAACGAATAAATGCTAATGAAATGAAACGCTTTCTTGGACTTTTGAACTATTGTGCATTGTATATCCCAAACTTCAGTACCTTGACTGATCCATTTGAGGACATTGACTCGAAAGAATGGAGGATTCTGATTTAATAAGAAACAGAAAGATGCCTTCAAACATTTGAAAGACAGCTTGACAAGTTCTCAAGCCTTGTGATATTATGATCTGACGGCATCATCCGTGTCGTTTGGGACTGTTCATGTCACACCAGTTGGAATAGCAACTAGAGAGACTGAAAGAGAGTCAGACAAGAATCCACATTTGCCGACATCAGACAGAAAATCTGAACTGGGAGAATTACCCATTTTAAGGAATACATTGCTACAGAACTTAGAAGTGTATTCTCTGAGGCAGCAGACTTGTAATATCACAAAAGATATAGCTTAATCTTTTGATGCAAGTTCATGGGATCACTTGAGAATGGTTAGTACTAAACAAAACTTACAAATCCAAGGTTGATGGTAAGGGGTAGAGAAAGATGTAGACAAGTTTGTCAAAACATGTCATGGGTGTCAACTTGTCAACAGTCCCAATCTACCAGAACACTACATATTGCTGCCATGGAAGAATGTAGTAGTTGACTTTTTAGGTTCATATCCTTCAAGATAGTCTAGACTAGCAGAGATTGGTTACTGCAGCCATTACTATGAGCATAATATGAAGAAGTCTACAGCAAAAAAAATTGTATTTGTAGTTGCTGAAATGTTTGTAAGGAATTGCCCATCAGTCATTGTGTATTCAGGCAATGAACCACAATTCATCTTGAAGACCTTTTAAAAATTATACAAAAATCATAGGCATCACCATCATAGTGTGAACCTGAAATGGTCACATATAAATAAGAAACTAGAACAATAAAATAAATACTTACAGAATTACATGAGGATTGTTCAGGCCATGGACAAGGTTTGGAAAGAAGCCTTGTTGTCGTATGTGGCCATGACAGAGCAATTCTATTTGATTCCATCCTGAAAGGAGGGAAAGACCCAAATAAGTTCTTTTTTGATGCAAAATGCACAAAATGATAGAGCTGAGACTGTTGAATAGTCTGATGCTGAGTAAAAGGGTGCTGCAAAATTGTGAGTAGACTACAGAAGGGGAGCAAAGCATTTTGATGTAAGATGCTGAACTATTTCCTGAGGTGGGAGATTCTAAGTAAGATGGATCCACCATTTTACTGCATACTGTATGCTGTCATCACCAAGAAGTGAAACTGTGATAGTGGGATTGCCAGAAGTAGTTCTGTGTTATAGAAGTTTTTCATGTTTAGACCATAAGACACAGGAGCGGAAGTAAGGCCATTTGACCCATCGAGTCCACTCCGCCATTCAATCATGGCTGATGGGCATTTCAACTCCACTTACCCACATTCTCCCCATAGCCCTTAATTCCTGTGACATCAAGAATTTATCAATCTCTGTCTTGAAGACATTTAGCGTCCCGGCCTCCACTGCACTCTGCGGCAATGAATTCCACAGGCCCACCACTCTCTGGCTGAAGAAATGTCTCCGCATTTCTGTTTTGAATTTACCCCCTCTAATTCTAAGGCTGTGTCCACGGGTCCTCGTCCCCTCACCTAACAGAAACGATTTCCTAGCGTCCACCCTTTCCAAGCCATGTATTATCTTGTAAGTTTCTATTAGATCTCCCCTTAATCTTCTAAACTCCAATGAACACAATCCCAGGATCCTCAGCCGTTCCTCGTATGTTAGACATATCATTCCAGGGTTGTCATGTTTCGAAGAGGACATCATATAAACCTGATGTAGGGACAGAGGTGAATCTGACATCCAGCATTCCAGATATCCAAGCCAATGATGATGATAATGTCAGCTAGGCCAATTTGCTACCCAGAAGGCAAAGTATCGATTCCAAAGGTGATGACAACATTTCCTAATTCTGGCAGAATGACAGAAACACTGGGAAAACCATACCATGACAGGAGACCACAGTAGTGAATTGGAGATTCTGCATGATTCAGAACATAGCATGAAATAGAAAATATTTGGAATTTTAATCTAATACAAAGCAATTTTAAGTCAAAATTCAGCAAATCTTGGTACAAAACTCCTGCCTAGGTAAGAGTTTTTTATGCACCAAACACTACCCCTCTGATTTTGTAGTTCCTGTTTGTGATGTTTGCAAGTTCACAAGAAAGCAATTGGATTGGATTAGTGAGGAATATTGAATTACAATTCTGATGGTTAGTGCAAGGGAGGTCACAGTTCAAAGGTGAAAAGGAAATCAGAAGTTCAGTTTACACTTTTTGAAAAATGGAGAAATACCAGCTCCATAAAGTGGAAAACTGAATGATAGCCTAAAATTGTATTGCAGTGAAATTCTGATTTTCATAATTGAAGAAATTCATTTACACATTTAAGTTAGGAAAATAATAGTTTGTCTTTGTAAAATTTAGCGCAAGATATTAATTAAGGGATAGAATCTAGACATGATGCAGGAACATTTGTCTGACTTATGAATACTTTTCTCAAATGTAAGAGATAAAAAAATGAATTTACATTTTATGAATTAACATCATTGTTTAGAAAGTTATTGTCTAGTTAAATGACAAGTTCAAGTGAAGAAGGAGAAAAATACACAAAAGTGTCCTCTTTCAAGTTGAGGAGGGAAGTCATAATGATAACTGAAGTGCATTCGCAATCCAAATGCTTACTTTATTGCATCTTGTGTACTGATGAAGGTCAAGCAAAGTCAGATATCATGTGTTCAGCAGTTAGTGGATTAAATGATGTGGTAGCTGCATTTAAAACCAATACCTTTTGAGAGTTGTTCTTCCAAGCCAAGACATGACACTTGCGTTCTTTTGTATTTGGCGTCTTACAAGAATTTTTTTAAGCCTTATACAGACTGTGACATTTCTTTGATCCAGTTCCAATTTTACAACCACATATCCATGATTTTACTGGCTATAAAAATATAATGACAACCTTGTTATATATCAATTGATCACAATATTCTTTCTGAACAATTTTGCTCATTCACAAGTTGAGACTCAAAGAGACGTAAACTCAATAGGAAATATATTCTGTGAAAACTGAAGACATGCTTCCAATTGATAAAATAATGGGTGCATACATGAGATTTATGATATTTTTCTGAGTGCAATTCAACTGGAAGCACGATTTTCTTGGTGGCTGAGGTCTGAGGGATGATACAAGAGGTGCTATTCATAAAAGAAATTTGCATGTGTGACATCCCCTAACTTATTTGAGAGTAATTCCCATGAGTCCGGAAAAGGAAAGCTGATCCATAGGGAATTGTGTCGCATTCAGTTCTAACAGTGAGTTAATTCACATCAAATACAAATTTTGATTACCTGAATATTTTTACAACTATAATTGGCTGTTAATTATTATTGTACCAGCGATATATAAGCATCTACATGTGAGTAAAAGCATTAATTAGATAAATAAGGTGCCTGCACAGATTCTTCAGAGCAAAAGGTCATGGATAATTGTCAGGATATCTACTTTGAGTTGAGATTTATCTGTGTGGAGGGTGATGCTTTAAGCTCAGTGAGCATTGTTTATGTATTAATTTTCATTAGTTCCTCTATGTCTTTGTGAAGATGAGCAAACAAGGTCAAGTGTAATCATAAAAATAGACAAGATCCTTTAAATTGCCAGCAAGTCTCAGACTTGGAATTACATTATCGACCAATATGCCAGCTTAAAGCTCTGTTGCAGCCAGTTGTGAATGGTGGTGGAAAATTAAACAACTGATATGAGGAGACTTCATTGGACAGAGCCCAAAACGTCGGTTCAAAAGACAAAGCTGAAGTATTTGCAATCATTGTTAGAGAAATGCTGAGTAAAGGATTCACTTTGGCCTTAAGCGGAAGGTTGTGCTGCAGCCAGACTTTAGCTGTTCTGTGTGGTAGCAAGAAATGATTGAAGGTGCTGTATAAATCAAAACCAATTGACCCATACAAAAATCTGACAGTAGTTCTAAAATCAAAAAGGTGCTGAAAAGCTTTTTTGTGTGGATCACAGAAGGGGAGCAAAGCATTCTGACACAAGATACTGAACTATTGCTGAGGTGAGAGGTTCTGAGTAAGAGGGATCCACCATTTTACCTCGTACTGTATGCTGTCATCACCAAGCAGTGAATCTGTGTGACAGTGGGGTTGTTAGAAGTAGTTCCATTGTAACAGAATATCTTTTTCTTGTTTCAAACATCAGCAGCTGAACCTGATGTAGGGACAGAGGCAAATCTGACACTCAGTATTCCAGAAGTCTGAGCCGATGATGTTGATGTCAGGTAGACCAGTTTGATATCCAGAAGGCAAAGCATTGATTGTTTTTGTGCTGCAAAACAAACTGTAGTCTTGGAAAAACTGGTCTCATGTGGCAAAGTCTACTTGACAGCATAAAACAAAACCTTCTAGTTATGTTATGTACCCAGGACACATTCAATATGACCAATTACCAACCTATTATCCTTCCCTCATTTGATAGCATAGTGTTGGATCGTGCAGTTAAGTGGTTTATACAACATACTCACTGACGCTCAATTTGTCTTGCGCCAGGGTCATTGATTTATTATTGTCACATGTTCAGAAATATAGTGTAGTGGTTTTTCGTGTGCTGCACACGCAGATCATCCCATACAAAGTGCATCAAGGTAGCAGAACAGAGTGCAGCATAAAGTGTTACAACTTCAGGAAAGGTGCAGAGAGATCACTATTAACATTTGAAAGGTCTATTTAAAAGTCTGATAACAGCAGGGAAGAAACTGTTCTTGAATCTATTTGTATGTGTATTCAAATTTTTATATCTTCTGCCTGACCGAAGAGGGTGGAAGAGAGGGTAACTGGTGTGGGACTGGTCTTTGATAATGTTGGTCACTTTCCTGAGGTAGCAGGAAGTAAAGATGGAGTCAATTGAAGGAAGGCTGGATTGCATTCATGACTCTCTGTAGTTTCATGCAATCTTGGGAAGAATAGTTGCTATACCATGCTTAGGGTGAAGGTTTGCTCGCTGAGCTGTAGGTTTGATATTCAGACATTTCACTACCTGGCTAGGTAACATCATCAGTGGCAACCTCCAAGTGAAGCCTTCACCCTAAACCTCAACCTGAGCTACAAACCTTGAAAATACCATGCTTTGCATCCAGACAGGATGCTTTTTATGGTGCATCTATAAGAATTGATGAAAGTCCTTGTGGACATGCCAAATTTCCTTAGGAGGCTAAGGGAGTAGAGACACTGTGCTTTCTTGATCATCATGTTGATATGGGTGGGCCAGGGCGAACATCCGTGGGGCCTTGGTTCCAATATAGAAAATAGAACTAAATTCTAGAAGTAATATGAGGAAGATTGGCATTGACATCAAGGGATCATTTGACCAAGTGTGACATCAATGTGTGACACCCACCTAAAATGTAGTCCATTTTAATTAAGGAAAACTCTCTGCTAGGTGGAGTCACACCAAGCTGAAAAGAAAATGGTGTAGGAGAGCCTCGGGCTATGCCCACCCATTCTACAATTGCTTCATTCATTACCTTTCCTCAATCACAAAATCAAAAGTAAGGATGTTCACTTCTCTAGCAATTGCACTGTGTTGAATTGCATTTGCAATATCTTGGGTTTTGAAGCAATCTAGACACAAACGAAACCAGAATCTGGACATTATTCAAGTTTGGGCCACTATTGGTAAGTTACATTAAAGTGCCAGACAAAGACCGCCTCTCATAAGGGAGCATCAATACACCTCCTTCTGATGTTTAATATCATTACTATCATTGAATTTCCTGTTATCAACCTTGACAGGACCAGCCAATAAATATGCTGTGACAAGAATTAGTCAGAGGGGTGGGTATTTTGTGATGAATGACTAGCCACTGCTTTTCCACAACCTCAAAAACCCATGGGGTGGAATATTATGGAGGCTGAATGACATGAGCTCTGGAGGAAATGTGTCAAGATCATGACAGAGTTCCAGAAAAGGCTATAGACTCATAGAAATGTACAGTACGGAAACAGACCCTTCAGTCCAACTCATCCATGATGACCAGATATCCTAACCTAATCTAGTCCCACTTGCCAGCACTTGGCCCATATCCTTCTAAGCCCTTCCTATTCATATACCCATCCAGATGCCTTTTAAATGCTGAAATTGTACCAGCCTCCACCATTTGCTCTGGCAGCTCATTCCATACACGCACCACCCTCTGTGTGACAAAGTTACCCCTTAGGTCCCTTTTTATATCTTTCCCCTCTCACCCTAAACCTATGCCCTCTAGTTTTGGACTCTCCCACCCCAGGGAATAGACTTTGTCTCTTTATCCTATCCATGCTCCTCATGATTTTATAAACGTCTATGAGGTAACCCTTCAGCATCCAACGCTCCAGGGAAACAGCTTCAACCTATTCAGCCTCTCCCTTTAGATCAAACCCTCCAACCCTGGCAACATCCTTGTAAACCTTTTCTGAACCATTTCAAGTTCCACAAAATCCTTCAATAAGAAAGAGGCCAGAATTGCACACTCTATTCCTTGAAAGTGGAGTCGCGGTTGATAGGATAGTGAAGAAGGCATTTGGTATGCTTTCCTTTCTTGGCCAGAACATTGAGTATAAATTTGGGAGGTCATGTTGCAGCTATACAGGACATTGGTTAGGCCACTTTTGGAATATTGCATGCTATCTTGAGGTCGGGAACAGCTCAATGCATCAATTAACTAGGATCTGAGTGGAAAGGTACAATCCTTGTTTGGCAGCAGTTAGTAATGACCTTTTTACCTATAGATCTCACGTCATTAATATGCAGGTTTCCATTGTACCACTTACCATGTGCAAACTCAACATCAAAAATGTTCAGCATGGAGGTCTGAGCAGTTACCTGGCCACTCCAGCTTGCTGGTTGCTCCAAAGGACCTCTGTGTTGGACAGCAAGCATTAACATCTCAGTGCATGCTCCGTGGGCACTGGCCACATGTACCCCATGTCCACATCTGCAAAGTGCCTCTAAAAGCCCTCATGATCAGTGTTAGCTATAAGCTGTTTGGCTGCAGGCACAGCCACTCTAATGTTCCACTCCTAGCGACTAGTAAAAACATGGTGATTGCAGCATTGACTTACACTTCCAGACACAGGCCTCTGAGGTTGGCGCAGCTGGTAAAAAGGTTAGAGGATTGCTGCTCATGGTCATCTCCGATCCAGTTAGAGGGCACTTCTGTGTTTCAATGCTACACCTCAGGGTGTAAGTAGCAATTGTAATGCTGCAGTAAAGACACACACACCAGCTCATGGACTGGACCAGGCTGTGTCTGTGAACTCTTGCTTGTTCGCTTAACACCATTCACTTTGAGTCTACCTTGATACTGTGTTCCTGCTTTGTCTTGACTTGCCTTTTTACCCTTAGATCCTCAGCTGTAGATACCTGGCTCAGACTAATGCTGTATTTCGTGCCATTTAGTCAGACACAAAACCGAGAAGCTTGTTGTGGTTATCAACAGTCCAGTCAAGACAAGGAATAAAAGGCCTGTGATCGGGCCTCCCATCACCATACGTGAAAGGCAGCCTCTGGTACCAGTTCAGAGGCTTGGACACCGTCTGCCACTGAGGGTGGTCAGAGTATGGCTGATCTCCATTAAAAAAACAAAGAGTTGAATGTTGGGCAGCATACCACCTGTCTTGACTCTTCCTGCCCTATTCTGGATTCTTTTCCTATCATCAGAATGAGAGACAGACCGGTATTACAGGAGCAGAAAATTGTTGGCACAACTGTACAGGTAAGGAGGTGTCCAGACTAAGTGAGTAGGCAGCACAGAGGTCATGCAGGGTGAATGGTGTCAGCGTTCAGGAAGCGAGAGATGATGTTGCAGGTAATAATTGGAGGGATGGAGGATGAGCCTTGGTGAGAGGTGGGTACAGGGTAGAGAAAGAGTGAATATGAGGTACTAAAGAGAAGATGGTGGCACTTACCTTGGCAGAGTAAAGAAGGTCATTGACCTTTTTCATTCACTGCTAGGCACTCCTTCATATGGTAGCCTTGGATCAGGCTGTGATGGTTTGGTGTTCTCACCTCTACCGCTGTTCCTGCAGGAAGAGAGTATCCTGCCTTTGCACAATTTTGAGGACCTCTAGGTAGAACACCGATTTTTCTCTTCTCTGTCATGTCTAGCCAAGTGTAAGGAGCAGTACAGGACAGCTCTGGACTTGGTGCTTGTCAGTGACAAAGACCTTTTTAAAATGGTGCTGCAGCATGGACACCTGTCCATTCTGGCATTGTTGGAACAAGGCTCAGGATGTGAAGAGTTGTAGAATAGGACTAGAATCAAACAAGAGGGATTGAGGTAGGTAGTTAATGAGGAAGGGTCACCGGACATGAAACATTAACTTTGATTTCTCTGCACAGATGCTGGCAGACCTGCTGAACTTTTCCAGCAACTTCTGCTTTTGTTGTTGTTAATGTGAGTTTGGTAAGATGGGGTGATCAAATTGACTACATCGCCATGAAACTTACAAAATAGACATTAAGGCAAGCTACACCTCTGAGTGTGATTAAATACTCACTCTCTCTTTGCTGAATGAGTGCAGTTTCACCAACACTATAGCAGCTCCATATTATCTTTACCTAACTAACATGTTAATCTCACGTGTTCCACCACGGGTAAATGTGGCAGAGGAGGCAAGATGCATTGGAGCAACTTGCTGAAGTCTCCTTCAATTACACCTTAGCAACCCACAATCTCTAAACACCCAGAAGAAAATGGACAGCACATTTATGTGAACACCACTATTTGTAAATTCTCCTTCAAACAATACATCATCCTGACTCGGAACTTTATTGTCACTCCTTCAATGTCACTTGCTTAAAGTTCTGAAACTCTCTTTGTGATAGCACTGTGGGTGCGGATTCATCTCACAGAATGCTGCATTCAAAAAGGTGGCTCAGCATGCCTTCTCAAGGGCCGAAGGGCATGGGTAAGAAATATTGGTTTTGCCTATAGTGTCCATATCCCATGAGTGAATTTTAAAACCCTGTCTATATTTAGACAAGAAAGCAACAAATTTATTTCTCTCATTGGTTAATAAAAGTTGAAAATGTTGTTTTCCATGATAAATATTTCCGTATCACGAATTATATGCGCATATTTCAGATTCATGACAGGATAATATTTAATTCCATCCTATCGTTGTACTTTTTGTGAGCAAAATCCCTTAGCAGCTCTGCATTTATCTCTTTTACATTATGATATTCTTAATGGAATTCTGGAAAATGCCTATGAGAAACAGATTGATCACTGGTAGTTTGATCTTCATGGGCCCAAACAGCATTCCTGAATGTGTGGAGAACAATAAAGAGACCCATTGAAAAGGACGTGGCTGGCAGTGTTGAATATATTCTTGTTTCTCAGTCTGTGCTAATCACTTTAGACCGTACTGCTACATTCAACTAATCTCCTTTAACATTCATAGCCTGCTTGTTGAAATTAATTGCAGTACATAATTGAGCAAACTGTAGATTTGTGGAAAATGTTTCTAACATTTTTTCTAAAACTGATATTTGAATGAGGTATAATCTCTTCCCACAGACTTTCTATTGGAGTAAAATCTATTCTATTAGCCTTTCCAGTTGACACACATTTAATTACTCTATTTTGAGGTATGTCTGTGCAAATGTTTGCAACTTCTGGAGTCTGCATATGGACAACTAAACCCAGGATGTCAGCAATTTTGCACTTTCCCATACAGTGCTTTATTGAAGTTCCTCAAGACCGCAATCATCTAGACATCACCAAACTGATGTCAAGTAACCTATTTACCCGGTTCATCTTGATGTAAAAACTGTTTTACAGGTTGCACTTTGTTAAATGAAATTCTTTGTTTATGTTGATTACACCAATATTAGGGAGAATTGAGTGAAGAAAATCAGCATAATCAAGCATAAAGACTGTACCTTCACTTGGCTTTTCCCATTAGCAATTATGGAACTTTACTGTGTGTTAATCTGGCTGCCATCTTTCCAACATCACAGCAACCATTATATCCAAAAGCAGTAGAAGGATTTTGAGATTGCAACAGCCCTTCATTTACATTTCTAGC
The DNA here is from genome assembly GCF_004010195.1 of Chiloscyllium plagiosum. Taxonomy (NCBI): domain Eukaryota; kingdom Metazoa; phylum Chordata; class Chondrichthyes; order Orectolobiformes; family Hemiscylliidae; genus Chiloscyllium; species Chiloscyllium plagiosum. The sequence goes on from NC_057724.1 coordinate 26,234,731, forward strand.
ATTTATTATGTCTAGGAAAGAAAAACAATGTTCTCACTTTGGGTTATTGGAGAAATATTGAGGGATTCTGTACCTGTCAATATTTTATCTCTCTTGTTTGTCTGTCATCTTCTGTTATCAGAGTAAAGGAAGGACGAAGTTTTAATTGTCAATATGATCTAGAGATTGACTTGAGAATTAGTTTATAGTGGGTGTGAATGACATGGATACCCAACATGCAGAAATCAGGATTGTTTTTGTTTGTGTATACACTTAGTCCTCATTAATGCTTGTAGTTACACTCCTGAAAACTGCATCTTTGAGTGTAACAACTTTGTGATTTTTTTAAAAATTCTAATATTGTGAAACTTATTTGAAAATAAGTTAAATTATTGTTCTGCCTTGAATTACTGTGCCAAGTACCCCTAGCTGAGTGCTGCTGACCACTATGACTGGCTTCTTGTTGCTATGTTTGCTCTAAGCGGCATGGCAAGACAGCATTACTGAGAGTCTGGTGTCTTAGGCTGAAGATTGAAACGCAAAAATGCAAGACAAAACAGACATGTTGTTAGCATCCAAGTAGGCTCAAAGTGAGTGAGCAGTAAGGGAGAAAGCAAACAGGCCAGGGATGAAGCACTGTCCAGCCCATGGGCTGCGTGCATGTTAAAGTGTCCTTACTGCAGCATCGCAATGTTAGTTGCTATTGCTCCCCATGAGTCAGCATTGAAATGCAGAAAGGCATACTAAATGCATTGGAGATGTGCCATGAGCGTTCTTAGAGACTGGCACACATCAGATGCCAATGTCCTTGAATGAGTGCATGTGGCCAGTGCCCATAGAGCGTGCCATGAAAAGTTGGTGCCTGATGTCAAGCATCAAGGTTCTTTGAAGCAAGCTTCAATCTGGAATCAGTAGGTATCTGCTCGGACTTCCATGCTCAAAATCAATTGGCATGTTGCTTTCTTGCAATAGGTGGTAGGATGGGAAGCTGCAAATTAATGAAGGGAAAATTGCAGTTATTAAAGTTGTTAACAAACAATAATCTCCCTTAACAGACAGCTTTCAACTTGCCTCTGGATCTCCAAAAGAATCAAATCTCAACACCCAGAACTTAATGAGAAGAGACAGGGAATATTTATCCCACCGTCAGAAAGGCCTGGCTGGAATCCTTGCCTGATTCTGCCACTTTCACAATCCCACTCCTGCCAGTCCCAATCTCCTCTCCACAATCATCAGGCTCCTCTAAGTTTCCGTCCTTATTATTAATCATTTGTTCAATTAATGCATTGTTGGATGGTAAAATGAAATATACATTTCTCACTATTGTTCAATAAACAAAGATTACGATTTATCGAATAGGATTACTAGAAATAGAATATTTTACAATATTTTTAAACTTAATGTATTATAGAATGGTGTAAATTATTTTGAGAAAAATTCATAAGGTGGGAAAGGCTCCTCTGAGCTATATTGCAGCACATCTTTCCAACATGCATGAAATATCTTTCACCTCCATTCCTGATTTTATATCCTATAATAAAAAGCAATTTATGCTCATGTCTTTAAGCCTATGACAGAAAATTAATTGACCTCAGTCACTTTATCTTTACCACATATGGTTTTTTAACCTCTTCATCTCTATATGATTAGCCACAGTCAATCTCTGGATATATCTGAGGATGGAGAGAATAATTTGTGTTTTCCTTTTGGACCTAAAGGCAATAATTTATTTCATGATGTGCTCAGCATGCTAGTACAAGATGAAACTAGTTAGCATACTGCTGTGCTCATTGCACTAGCAAAGTACCCAGGCAGGAGGCTGGAAGAATGCAGCGAGTCAGGCAGTATCAGGAGGTGGAGATGTTGACGTTTCGGGTATAATCCTTTTTCAATATTGGGGGTGAGTGTAGGGGGAGCTGCAGATAAAGGGAGTGGCGAGGGCAGGATGGTGAAGTGGGGATAGGTGAAGACAGGTAGAGGTTACAACCTGATTGGTCAATAGGAGGAATGAATCCAGTTGGTGGCAGGGAGGAGTGGAAGGGAGGGGGGAAGGGCTGGGAAGGGAGTTAGGGGATTGGAAGGGAGGTTATTTGAAATTAGAGAACTCAATGTTGAGTCCTCCAGGCTGTAGGCTGCCCAGGCAGAAGTGGAGGTGATGTTCCTCCAATTTGTGGTTTGGTTCATTGTAGTAACGGAGGAGGCCAAAGATGGTCATGCCAGAAACTAAGTGGGAAGGGGAATTAAATGGGTGGTGACAGAGAGGTCCAGTAAGCCCTTGTGGGCCCGGCCGAGATGCTCGGTGAACTGTTCCCTAAGTTTACACTCTGTCTCCCCAATGTAGAGAAGACCACATTGAGAGCACAGTAAACTAGGTTGGAAAAGAGGCTGTCTCACCTGGAAGGACTGTTTGGGACCCTGGATGGAAGTGAGGCGGTTGGTGTACCGGCAGGTTTTGCATCTTTTCCGGCTGCAGGGTGAAAGTACCTGGGGGTTCAGAGGGATCGGTGGGGAGAGTGGCGCAAACCAAAGACTGTCAAAGGGAATGGCCCTCGCGGAAGGCAGAGAGCGGTGGGGAGGGGAAGGTGTTCTTGGTGTGGGGTCGAGTTGGAATTGGCAGAAGTGTTTGAGGATGATGAGTTGGATGCAGAGACTGGTGGCGTGGTAGATGAGGAAAAGGGGGACTCTGTCTTTATTGAGTTTCAAGGAGGGGATATTAGGAGCAGTGGAGCAGGGAACAGAGGTAGAGCGATGGAGGGCTGTCTGGATGACAGAGGGAGGAAAAGCATTTTGTTCAAAATAGGTGGACATCTGGGATGCTTGGGAATGGAATGTCTCCTCGTCCGAGCAGACACAGAGGAATTGGAGAATGGAATGGAGTTCTAGCAGGATATTGGGTGGGAGGAGGTGTAGCCCAGGTAGTTGTGGGGGCTTGTCAGTTTGTAGTAAACGTCCGTCTGGAGACTGTCACTGGAAATGGAAATGGGAGGTCAAGAAAGGAAAGGGAGGTGTCCGATATGGACCAAGTGAATTTGAGGGTGGGGTGGAAGTTGTGGGTGAAGTCGATGAACTGCTCCAGTTCAGCCTGGGTGCAGGATGCTGCACCGATGCAATCATCTATATAAGGCAGAAGAGTTGGGTCACAGTACCTGTGTAGGCATTGAAGTGGGACTGTTCAACATAACCGACAAAAAGGCAGGCATGGCTGAGGCCCATCTGGGTGCCCATGACCACCCCTTGGATTTGGAGGAAATAGGAAGAGTTAAAGGAAAAATTGAGGACCAATTTGGCAAGGCGGAGGATGGTATTGATGGAGGGGAACTGGATGGGTCTGTTATACTAGCAAAGCTTGCAACAGTTTAAAAGTGAAATACCTGGGTTATTTGTGGTGATTTAGCTCTGACTAATCGTGAATTATCTGAAAGTCTCTAGTTTGGATTCAGTGTTTTTCTGTTCCTTACTCTGGCTGTTCTTCCTAATCTAGCTTTAGTGAAGCAGTTTATCTCAAGTCCTCAGAGACAATCTCCATTTAATTCAATGAGCTCTGTTCATGGGGAAAACTACCTCTTCCAAAGGGTGATCCAGCTCACAGAATTCACAGCTCTACCTTATTCTTAAATTATGCATTTTATTCACTTCTAAAGGCTGCTTGAAGTGTTAGGCCAGAAAATGCACAAAGGCATTGAATGACAGTTAACCCTTCTGAGAAAAGCTTATTTATCACATAATTAAAATATCATGAGAACAATGAGATGATGACAATTCACTTCGAAATTTGACAAAGGTTGCAGCTAAGTGCTGAAATGCAGAAGCAAATAGATGAAAATTGTCATCTACACTTCTTCCAACCCATCTCCTCTACCCCCTTGACTTTAGCCATTCCTTTGCGGTTAGCTCTGAACTAGCCATGGTCACGATATTTGAGGAAACATGTACGTACTTTGGAGGCACTTTAGTTTGCTGTGAAAGGTTTGCTGTGCTAATGCTTGGAATCGTCAAGTTTTTTTTTCATGAAGAAAGATTTGATAGGTTAGATTTGTGTCCACTGGAGTAGGGAAGCGTAGGAAACAACTTCAATAAAATCCTAAGGGGTCTCAATGAGATAGGTGTGGAGAGAATGTTTTCTCTCATGGGAGATTCTAGAATTGGGGGTTCATTGTTTAAAAATCAGGGGTCATACATTTAAAGCAGAGATTGGACATTTTCATCTGAGTCTTTGGAAATTGCTCCCTGAAAATGAGGTGGCAGCAAAGGGTTTCAATATTTTTAAGGCAGACTTACATAGATTTTTGGTGGGTAAGTGATGGAAAAGTTATCGAAGGTAGGCTGGAATGTGGATTTGAGGTTACAGTCTATGATCCTAGTAAATGGCATTGCAGGTTTGAAGGGCTAAATGGTCTACCTCTGCTTCTGGTTCATACGTTAGTTTAACAAAGAACTACATAGAGTCATAGAGATGTACAGCATGGAAACAGACCCTTCGGTCCATCCCATCCATGCTGACCAGATATCCCAACCCAATCTAGCCCCACCTGCCAACACCCGGCTCATATCCCTCCAACCCTTTCTATTCATATCTGTTGATTTTTTTTTTAATTGGTCTAGGAAACACTTAACAAATGGTTCTTTTTTAAAACTGAGTGACACATTTGTTTAAAAAAAAGACAGGAATGGTTCAATAATTTTCTCCTGGGGTGGAAAAAGTGCATTTTGTTTTGAATTGGGAACAATTACAGAATACCAGAGTTGTTGGAGAATTTAATAAAGAGAAAAACACCCTTAAGGGTCACTCAGTGATCTTAGGCTCTGGAGAACATAGCTTGAAAAGGAATGATGATGATTTCTAGCAAAGCATCATTTATTTCTTAGAATTGTGATCATTCATTGTTTTGTTTGCTCAATAAAATTAGTATCGAATGTGTAAAAGTAGTTAAATTATTACATCAGCCTAACTTTTAGATCATAAATATGTTTCATATTTTTAACTAAACAGGTAGAGAGCTCAACGTTATAGGGCTGTTCCCACTGTTAGACATTATGGTCTCATTGCTATTCCCAATCTACCTACCAGTGTCCCCTCTACCCATATGGAAGGCCCTGGTACCTACTTCTTGCAGGCACAGCAACAGGACACCTGACATTGACCTAGGCACTGGAAAGGACAACGGCCGAACCAACTCTGTTTACCCTGCAAAGTCCTCCTTTACTAACTTCTGGGGTCTAGTTCCAAAATTGGGAGCGGTTTCTCAGACTAGTTGAGCAATAGTCTGATAGTTGTATGCACAAAATCATGCTTTACATGCTTTACAGGTCCCACCATTACCATGCCTGGATATGTCCTGTCTCACCAGCAGGGCAGACCCAGCAGAGATGGCAGCACAGTGTTGTAAAATCGGGAGGGAGTTGCTTTGGCCATCCTCAACATTGACTCAAGACCTCACGAAATCTCATAGCTTCAGTTTAAGCATGAGCAAGGAAACCTCCTGCTGATTACCACATACTATCCTCCTTCCGCTGATGAATCAGTACTCCTCCAGGTTGGACATCACTTAAAGGAAGCACTTATGGTGGCAAGGGCATAAAATGAACTCGGTAGGGGATTTCAATGTCCACCACTATGACTGGCTAGGCAGCAGGATGGCTGGTTGAGCTGGTCTGGTCCTAAAGAACACAGCTGCTAGACTGGGTCTGCAGTAGGTGGTGAGGGAACCAACAAGAGGGAAAAACTTTACCTCATTCTTACCAATCTTCTGGCTGCATATGCATCTGTCTATGATGGGTACCAGTAGGAGTGACTATGGAGGAAAAACGTCCCACCTTAACATTGAGTACCCCCTCTGTTGTGATAGACATCAAAAAGATCTGGCAACTCAAGGCTGGGCATTCATGAGGTGCTGGTTGGAGTCATACCTGGTACATAGGAAGATGGTTGTGGTTATTGGCTGTCAGTCACCTCAACTCAAGGATATCTCAGCAAGAGTTCCTCCAGGTTGTGTCCTCTGCCCAACCACCTGCAGCTGCTTCATCAATGCCCTTCCCTCCATCATAAGGTCGGATGTGGGGATGTTCACCCATGAGTGATTGCATGATGTTCAAGACCATTCATGACTCCTCAGATACTGAAACAGTACATATTCAAATGCAACAGGATGTGGAGAATGTCCAGCCTTGAGCTGACAAGGGAAGTTAACATCCAACCATGTAAATCCAGGGAATGACCACCTCCAATAAAAGTCAGTCTAAACGCTATCTCTTATCATTCAATAACATTACCATGGTTGATTCAGCCACTATCAACATCCTTGGGGTTACCATTGACCAGGAAATCACTGCACTCACCACAAACGCACAGTTACTAGAAGAGCATGTCAGTGGTTCAGAATACTACAGTCAGTAACTCACTAGCTGATTACCGAAAGCCTGACAACATCTATAAGACACATGTCAGGGGTATGATGGAATACTCTCTACTTGCCAAGGTAATTGCAGCTTCACGAACACTCAAAGCTTGATACCATGCAGGACATTTCATTGGCACCACATCCACTCCCTCCGTGACTGATGCTAAGTAGCAGAAGTGTGTACTATCTATAAGATGCACTGCAGAAATTCACTAAAGTTGCTTAGACAGCACCTTCTAAACCTACGACCAATTCAATCTAGAAGTATGAGGACAACAGGTATATGGAGATGCCACTTCCAGGCTTCTGTCCAAGTCACTCATCATCCTCACTTGGAAATATATCGCTGCTCCTTCACTGTCGCTGGGTCTAAGTCCTGTAATCCCTTTTTGTTGGTATTGTGGGTCTACCTCGAGCACATGGACTGCAGTTGTTCAAAAAAGCAGCTCACTACCACCTTTTCAAGGGCAACTTAAGGGTATGAATAATTGCTGGCCAGCAATTAATTCCCATATTCTACAAAGGAATGAAAAAATTATGTATTGCCTTTACCATAGTAAAGTATCCCAAAAACTTCAAATACCATTGTGTTTTTTTTATGTATGTTGAAACCAGATATAATTTGGAGATAGAGAGAGAGGTGTGGAGTGGTCTAAATATTACATAATTACTTTTTTTTAGAAAGTGGAGTTACTGTATTGTTTGGGATTTTTTGTGGAACTATGTCCCTCAGGTCTCCACAATAATCATCTTCAGTTCCCTGCTACAGATATACAAGGCTGGGCAAGAAACAAGCACCCTGAAAATTCAGTCACAACCCTCAAAGTGGATTTAATGCTTTAAGTACTTGTACTGTCGGAGTCTCAGTGCAGCCTGTTTTATATGTAATGTCAGTGTCTCTCTCCGTCTCTCTCTGTCTGTATCGGTATTCACAGCGGTGTCACGGCTGCATCAGCACAGAAAATTAAACACAAACCACTGCATTCTGCAGACATTCCAACTGTGGAGTACTCAAGCAGAACAAATTCTTCCTGGAGATATGGTAGCACCCTGGCAAGAGTTTAATCACCTGCTTGTGTTGGTCTGCACAATGATTCTGGTATGCAGATGTCACGGTTAATGCTGTGAAAGATATTTAATTTGAATTCGGGGGCATATGAGTTGGTCTTTTTCAGAGACTGCACCATGATTTGGACAGCAAATTCTCAAACGTTCTTTTATTTCAACATTGGGGCGCAGGAGGAATTATAATCTGAGTAAAAGGACAAATACATGCTACATCTTTTGACAATGGAATAGGGATCTGAGCCCTGTAATCTAAAGCTTTATGATTCCATAAGCAGGTGTAAGTTTCAATATTATTTGTTGAACAAATGCCAGAGACGTTGAAACTTAATTAGTGTGCTTGGAATTGATCACTCTTGAGTACAGACTAGGTCTCTAGAAAAACATTAAAGACATTCAATTGTTCTCGAGAGAAGATATAAATGTTGCTCAAGACAAAAACGACCATCCACCAGAGGGCATTCCAGACCTTGATTTGTTTTTTGTCTCTGGATAGAGTTATAGGGGGAAAACATACCACTCATGGAGCCGAAGGACTTAGATCTCCTTGAGCTCTTAAATTCAGGTTGAGGCTGAAGAGGGGTAAAATTGTCTCCTAACTTCATAGAACCTTTTAAAGAAATGCAGCAAAGCCAATTGCAACTAGTATTAAATGACAACATTGCTCCATGTAGAAGGTCAGCACATTGCAGAGAAGCTTCTAATAACTCTCTGCCTCCCTTAATTTTGGTAGCTAATGTCCTAGTGGCATTATCACGAGGCAATTAATCCAGAGACCCAGATAATGTTCTGGGGACCTAGGTTTGAATCTTGTCATGACAGTTGCTGGATTTTGAATTCTACCAAAAAATGTCTGGAATTAAGAGTCTAATGAAGATCATGAAACCATTGTCAATTGTTGGATAAAATTATCTGGTTCGCTGTCTTTTCCTAGTCTGGTCTACATGTGATGCCAGACCCATAACTATGTGGTTGAGATTTAACTGCCCTCTTGGCAATTAAGAATGAGTAACAAATTCTGGCTTCACCAGCAGCACCCACACCTTGTGACTAAATTTGAATTTTAAAAAGACTCCATGTCATCTAAGAGGATCACAAGGAATTTAAGAAAGATTTTCAAGCATGCAGGAAGGAGAATTATAGGTAGTTCTAAGGCAGACTCATGAACCTGAAGGCTTTAGGCAAATTGGATATCCCATGTGTGGATAGGAGCCAATTATATGCAACACACCTTTACAATTATGCACAGCAAACATCAATGTGAACTTCACACATTTGGAGAAAAACATAATCAAATCTCAAGAACTGATTCGAAAGGAGGTTCAAAAACTACAAGCTACTATTAAAAGGCTATCCAGAAAATGGTCAAATTGGATCATGCCAACATTGCAAAATGTTTGACTTGTGTAAATGGCAGCCAAAATGTATAAGTACACATCATGCACATACTTCAGGTTTTTGTTTTGCTCACATAGAATAAAATAGAATCGAACAGAATCCTAGAAGATCATAGAGTCCCCTACAGGGTGGGAACAGGCCCCTCAGCCCAACAAGTCCACACTGACCCTCTGAACAGTAACCCACCCAGACCCATTCCCTGTACCTACTACTCTAGATTTACCCCTGACTAATGCACCTAACCTACACATCCCTGAACACTATGCGCAATTTAGCACAGTCAATTCACCTAACCTGCACATCTTTGGATTGTGGGAGGAAACTGGAGCACCTGAAGGAAGCCTACACAGACAAAAGATGAATGTGCAAACTCCACACAGACAGGTGCCCAATGCTGGAATCAAACCCAGGTCCCTGTTGCTGTGAGGCAGCAGGCCTCACCACTGAGCCACCGTGCCACCTATCAAACTCCTAGATCTTTGAGCTATGCAGACTGTCTAGGTAGTTCTGAAAGTTTCTTATCAAAAGGAGTTCAAACAGATCAAAGTTCAACAGGAAATGCAGCAATCTAATCACCTTAAGTAGGATGCTGATCTAAATGCCCGGCTATTAACAGTCACGCGGCACAGCCAAAGCTTGAAAAATGAATAAGTAAAGCCTATAGCAGAAGTCCAGAAATTTCTCGCAGAGCCAGCCATTTAATTCACACAACAGAGATACATTAATAATGAAAAGCCTCCCTTTCACAAAAATGTTCACAACTCAAGTTCACTGTGAGCCATTAGCTGAGGAAAACTTCCACCTGTAATTAGTGATGTTTTAATATTTCAAACGGACACTCACAGGAGAAAAAATAAACTTCTTCAGTTTGCAGAAGACTATGATGAAGAAGCAACCCCATTTTTAAAGATGAAGATCAGTCATAGAATAAGGCTAATCTTTTGGAGGTAAAAAGAAAATGATAGGTAATAGAATCTTTCCACAAAGAAAGGTGTTTCTGTCACTACCTGGCTGAGATCTGAATTTGATCCACTTCAAGCCTAAGAACCTGTTGATCTATTGCTAGGTATATGGGGGACTGAAGAAGATGGAGACTGAACTTTCACTGAGTGAACAAAGGGAGAAGGACACCATACGATGATACAATGGCTTTAAGAAGTGTATTTTGTCCTGGTGGTTTTGATAATGAAGGGTTGAGACACAGGTGTCAAGTGTGTGCCAGAGCCAATAAAGTAAACAACTTGTGAAGTCTTTGGGTTTTTTTAAAAGTTGGAACAGTAGAAGCAGCCTTAATGGGTTTGGTCAAGGTCCCACAGAACCAAGAGTTTTAGTTTTAGCTGTCAAGGTCCCACAGAACCAAGAGTTTTAGTTTTAGCTTTTTGCAGTTGCTGGGGTCTTGAAGCTTGATGTGGAAGCTCTTTTTCCTCCCTGTTACATCTAAAAGCTGGGGTTCTCTTTCTGCTGCTAGAATTGCATATGGGACAATCTATTTTACTGAATTTGTCTTTGCCAATAGTGTGTTTATGGAATGTTTCTATATTGGAACAGTTAATTTAGTAGTATTTTATTAAGCACTGCAATAGAGTTGTAGTTAAGCCAATTATTTTACTTTTATTTTGTCTGTGTATTTTAACAGTACTGTAAAATTAGTGTGTTTTCCTTTAAAGTCAAGTAGTTTAACCAATCTGATTGCATCTGGAATGCAACACCTTACACTTACCTTTAAAATAAGAAAAAGCTACGATCTAGGCTACCCCCTTAATGTATCTTGAAGGGATTTGGAGTTGTCATAACAACCATAACAGTTTAAACTGTTAGTTACAAAACAGAACTGAGGAAAGTAGTAATGGTGATCAACGGCCTCCTTTAAATTATTTTATTGTCAGGAAACCAAAATGTATTGTCTGTCAGGGAATTTAACTTTTTGTAACATTTTCTGCTTTCCCTTTTTTTTTAAGTTGCTGACTAATTGATTCGGGAATGAGGAGTGAGGTGTGGGAGATGTGTTAAACATGTTGCTCACATTTTCTTGTATGTCAACTCTGTGCTACTTCTACATGTGTCAGCCCTAACAATGAAAATCTTCACAATCCACAGCTCCATCACCACCTGATATATATGCCCTCTTCCAGCAGACGTCTCTGAGTAGCAGAGTAATGTTGTAACACTGACTGCTTTTCCCCATCTCACTTGATTAGATCCAATATACCTCCTAGAATGATGACAAATCATAAATTAATTTATAGACTAAAGATTGAAATTGTACAACTCATAGTTGATAGATACACACAAGCCAAAAAGCCATTTTCTTGGTGATTTGTTTTTTTCTGAAACTGATACTTTTAAATAAATAGTTCTTCCTGGATTATCATTTCTTTCTAATAGTTACAGTATTAAGGCCTTCATTGATTCATATTTTTGGCTACTACTGTAACTGTAACCATTAATCATCCACCTTGATAATACTCATAATTTTCAATTTTTGATCATCACCCTGGAAATATTGATTGGTTTTTAAAAGCCATGGACACTATTATCACAATAAATAATTTTCCTCATTCTTTAAACTGTAAAGATTAATTTAAAGGGGAAAGGGGCGGAGCAATCCAAGAAGCTGTGTGCTTAACATTTTCCAAGTTCCGAGCTCTTAAACAGTGACTTTTTTTTTCTGACTGACTTACTCCACACTGTCCTGCAGATGGCACCAGTTTGTGTAGTTCAATAGACCAAAAGGTATGGTTTTTAACCAGCCCTACTGTGATAAGGAAGAGAGCTAAGAAACAAAAATGATTTTTCCGTAAGATTTGAATCACAGTATAGTTTAGTTAATTTACAATCAGAGTCATACTGTAGTGATAAGGACCAGGTGGACCTCTTGATCTACGAAGTTCTTGATTTGGCCTGGGTTAACAACCCTAATTGGGGAAAGCCGTGGCTGACCAATATAACCAGGAGATTAGAATATACTCAGTTGAGGACTGACTCCAAGCTGGCTGACCACAGCCAGTGTACTGTGCACTAGTTAATAAAGGGTGACTTGTTGACAGGGACACCAGCATCTGGGCAGTTATTTCACATACAGTGCAGAAGAGGGCCTTCAGCCCCTCAAGTCTGCACCAACAAATCTGCTTTAAATCTACACTAGTCCTACTTTCCAGAATTTGAGTCCATTGCGTTTGAAGTGCTCATCCATGTACTGTTTAAAGGTTGTGACCTCAACTACCTTCTTAGGTAGTGCATTCCATTAATAATTTGAGCCCATGTAAGCTGAGAGGTTTAGACCAGTAATGTTTCACAAATTTATAAAATGTAGATTTAATTCATTCTGAGACATGCTGGATGTATTAACTGAATTTAACAGACGCATAGGTCAATACTTTACTAGACCTATGGTTGTAAAGCAGTACAGAGCAGCATTAGATTGACTCTTCACTGCCACATTTCAGGAGTTTTCCTTGTGGTCAGATCAGAGACTGCCTGCTCAAAGGAGGTGGAGAACCAGTTCCCTAATTAAAGGCCTAATTGCAAACTATTTCATGGTGCCATTGGCACTTTTGTGCATGTGTGGTGTGGGGCTTGTGAGACCCTGATTACCTTCATGACCTGACCAGGGCATCGCCAAGCATTTATCCTCCATTACTTGGCATTTATCCTCCTACTCCACTCAGCAGCTACTGCTGTGTAATTACATGGAATATTGGAAGAGTTAATGATTAGAGTGGTGCTGGAAAAGCACAGCAGGTCAGGCAGCATCCAAGGAGCAAGAAATTCGACGTTTCGGGTAAAAGCCCTTCATCAGGAATAGAGGTAGGGTGCCGGGGTGGGGATGAAGCTGATAGGTCAGAGAGGAGGGTGGAGTGGATAGGAGAAAGGAAGATAGGCAGGTAGGTCAAGTCATGGGGACAGTGCTGAGCTGGAAGTTTGGAACTGGGTGAAGTAGGGGAAGGGGAAATGAGGAAACTGTTGAAGTCCATATTGATTCCCTGGGGTTGAAGTGTTCCGAGGTGGAAGATGAGGCCTTCTTCCTCCAGGCGTCGGCTGGTGAGGGAGCAGCGGTGAAGGAGGCCCAGGACCTCCATGTCCTCGGCTGAGTGGGAGGGGGAGTTGAAATCTTGGGCCACAGGGCAGTGTGATTGATTGGTGCGGGTGTCCCCGAGATGTCCCCTAAAGCGCTCTGCTAGGAGGCGTCCAGTCTCCCCAATGTTGAGGAGACCACATTGGGAGCAACGGATACTAAATGATATTGGTGGATGTGCAGGTAAAACATTGATGGATGTGGAAGGCTCCTTTAGGGCCTTTGGGGCCTTGGATGGAGGTGAGGGAGGAGGTATGGGCACAGATTTTGCAATTCCTGCAGTGGCAGGGGAGGGTGACAGGAAGGGAGGGTGGGTTGTTGGGAGGGCATGGACCTGATCAGGTTGTCACTGAGGGAACAGTCTTTGCGGAAAGTGGAAATGGGTGGGGAGGGAAATATATCCCTGGTGGTGGGGCCTGTTTGTGGTTGGCAGAAATGTCATCGCATGATGTGGTTTATGCGAAGAGTTAATGATTGAGTGTAATAAACACCTCCCAACTGTTATAATGTCATATAGACTTGGTGAAATAGTACATTAAGTTCTCATGGGCAACAGATCCAATATTAGTTCCTCCCTCAGTCTTTGTAGTTATGTAGATCCTATTCTTTTTGCATGTAACAGTAGTTGCAGAGATGCAATAAACTGCATTTTGTTTATTTTACAAGACCAGAAGGTGGCTACTGTTGCACAAAATAGACCATCTAAGCCTCTGAGTAACTAACCCACTTGGAACATGTCACAGCACAGATAACAGTGACCACCATTCCTCCTCCTAGTTGTGCTAAGGGCTTCGAGCTTATTGGCTGCCACTCTCCAACTAGCCCAAGGAACTGACTGCTATATTTAATTGGGTGGTAGGTCAACAACCTGTTAATTATAAGTTTATTGGTGATAAAGTTGTTGAGCAAAGTCCTCTTGTGCTGCAGTGGTAATATCCCTGGACTCTGAATTAAGACACCTGGGTTCAAGTCCCATGTAATAATATTTCTGAACAGTGTGATTGGGAAAAATAACTCAAATGTTCAATTAATGCAATTGCTGAGCAGGTCCTATTGCTGTCAAGTGTAGGCATGGTGTTTCTTTGCTGCAATTATCCCACCACCTATAGTAAAATTCAAGCCATCAGTTTAATAAAATATCTTTGAAGTTCCAGATTTAGGTTTGATAAGAAGTAAATGTTAAGCATAAATTATTAAGTCTCCATATTAAAAAAAAATTTGAATCTTTTCAGCATGTTTCTTGGTGAAGTGTATTTTGCAAATACAGATGTAAAATCTGAGTTCTAATCATTTTTAAAAACTTCTGCTATTACATAGATTGATGCAACTTGTGTTTGAATCATGTTTTATTTATTTATATGCTTATGTACAAACACACACAGGTCTTGACGTTCGATAAATGGCACTTCCAGGTCTTTCCAGTCTTAATTGGCAAAGAGTTGATCTCTTTTTTTTCCCTAGAATGATTAACATAACCTATCATGTGATTTGATTACAAGATTTTGTTTGTTCAAAAGTAAGTCAAGAAATGATATCCTGAGAATAGAGAATTCTTTTCTGTTTGAGAGGGGTTAATCTGCAAATCAATAGCAATCTCACAGGCCCAGTTTTCATGGCTGTCCAGTTATTTGAATTTTTCAACAATCTGAAGTCAGTTCTAGGCCTCTAATGATTCATTCCTGTTGATGCCTTCAGATGGGTATCAGATCCAGAGTTTGCATTCTAAAGAGCAAGTTAAAACTGAACAAGAAAGGCTTGCTCAACGATGCCAACTAGTTAGTGTTGTCAATACATGTGACAGGATTGCTACGTTAAACATCTATAAAAAATCATATTACTCTTCCCCTTGCACCCTTTTATATTATATAAAGCAGTTGGTATTTTAACTGCCATCATTTGTTAAACTCTGCCCATCAGGATGTGCAGGACTATACCCAGAAGCAGCTAACCAATGCCTTAACCAATTCTATTTCAGGTTATGTCCATATTAGCAATACTGTATGAGAATTTTTTGGTGGCTGTATTATGAACTTTCTCTTCAGCGTCTTATTTCATAAAAGACAATCATGTGTATCAGATGTAAAGTAACTACCTATTAAGTAACATGTAATAAAGGTATTCACTGTTCATCAAGATTGAACCTATATTCTGCCTGAGATGTTGCATTGACATCCTTTCCCATGTCACATCAGTATCCTAGACTAATATCAACAAGAAGAATTGGTGGTGGAGAATGTATCAGAGATATTCCAAACTACATCCAAAAGTCTAAAATATTATCGGAGCAAATTACGCAGATGCTGGAATCTGAACTGAAAACAAAACTGCTGGAGACCACAACGGGTCAGGCAGCATCTGTGGAGAGAAAGCAAGCTAACGTTTCGAGTCTAAATGACTCTTCTCAGAGCTCTCTTTCTCTATGGATGCTGCCTGATCTGCTGTGATCTCAAGCATCTTTTTTCAGTTATATAATGGTATCTAAGACTTGAGAGAGAGAGAGAGATTCTTGAAAGGGGAATAAAAGGTGTTATAATGAAAGGGCAGGAAAGTGGAGGTGAGGAATATCAGATCAGCCATAATCTTATTGATTGCCGAAGCAGGCTTGAGGGCTGAATAGTCTTCTCTTGTTCCTTTTTTATGTTCTTTTGGTGACAGCATTTTAGGATGCCTTGTACTGGGATAATGTGGGGGGAGGGAAAATGAAGAAACTGCTGAAATCCACATGATCCCATGTGGTTGCAGGGTCCTAAGGCCGAATATGAGGCGTTCTTCCTCCAGGTGTATGGTGGTAAGGGTTTTGTGATGGAAGAGGCCCAGGAACTGCATGTCCTTGACGGAATGGGAAGAGGCCATCCACCAGCCCACACCCCACACCTTCTCCTGCCACTGCAGGAAGTGCAAAACCTGTGCCCACACCACTCCCCTCACCTCTGTCCAAGGCCCCAAGTGATCCTTCCACATCCAACAGAAATTTACCTGTATTTCCACCAATGTCATCTGCTGTATCCGTTGCACACAATGTGGTCTCTCCTACATTGTGGAGATAGGATGTCTACTTGCGTACCGTTTCAGAGAACATCTCTGGGACACCCGCACCCACCAATCGCACCGCCCCGTGGCTGAACACTTCAACTCCCCCTCCCACTCCGTCAAGGACATGCAGATCCTGGGCCTCCTCTATCGCAAAAACCTTACCACCCGAGGCCCAGAGGAACAATGCTTCATATTCTGCCTTAGGACCCTGCAAACACACGGGATCGATGTGGATTACAACAGTTTCCTCATTTCCCCTCACTCCACATTATCCCAGTCCCAAGCCTCCAACTCAGCACTGCACTTCTGACCTGTCCATCACCTTTCCCTTTATCCACTCCAGCCTCCTCTCCAACCTATCACCTTCTCCCCCACCTTCATCAACCTATTGCATTCTCAGCTACCTATCCCCCCCCCCAGCCCCATTCCCCTCCCGTTTATCACTCAGCCCCTTGGCCCACAAGCCTCATTCCTGAAGTCCTAAACATCAATTCTGCTGCTCCTCAGATGCTGCCTGACCTGCTTTGCTTTTCCAGCACCACATTCTTGACTATAATAAAATGATGCAATGTTTATTCAATGCAGCAACGCGCTAAAAATCTAAGAATGAATTTGCTTTTAAAATCCCAAGTACCTGAAGGCCTCATCGGGATCAGCAATCTGGCTTTATTGTCTTTTGAAGTGCTATGAAGTGGAAACTACTTCACAGCAACACAGAAATGTCAGTTTTACTACAACCTAAATGAACAAACGCCTGAGTACAATGGGCAGATTTAATTCCCTGTGTACTGCTGGCCTCAGAACTGACTGATAGTTGTGTTTAGTTAAGCTTTTCACATCTAAAATTGTGGTTGCTTCTAATTTTATTGGTTGCAAAATGAGCAAATTGAACTGTGCAAAATGGATGTCTGGAGCATGCTGGGAGAAGGAAAGTACATCATGCTTTTTTCAAGTAGGAAAGAAGAAAAATCAGAAAATTGTTAAACAAGTTATTTAGTTAGTAAACACAGTATATAAAGCAAAGGGAATAACAGAATAAATATAAATGAATTGGGCACTTGTTTGAATAATTTATGGTTAATTAAAATACTGGAACTATTTTCTTACTACAACATGTTTAACATAATGTTAGTTATTGTACGATGAGTACAAAATGAAACCAATTAATCGAGCGACACGGATGTTCCTAACAAGTATAAGACTTTATTTAGAAATTTGCTAACTATATTAATCCCTCTTTCTAATTGACATTGTGCATTCACAATTGCACCAAAATCACTTTTTAATCTTCAATAATTTTATCCCTTGGTGTAATCTCTAAATGCAGAACAACAGCACATATGAAGGAATAATCAGTCAGGTTACAGAAATAAACACACATCACCAACACTTGTAAAATACAAATTTTGAAAATGTTGGGGATTGACAATAGGGCAATCTGTGACTGAAAAGAAAATGTGTTAGTGTTTTGTCTAAGACCTCTCTTTTCAGATTTTTGCCAGAATGTTCTGTTAAAATCTCAGATCACCAGTGACGTATGCCTTTAGTTTTCTTCTCTTATGGTCTCTTTCTGTGCTGTAATAGTTCTGTGATCTCACACATTTTTCTCTGTCAACTAAACTATCTCATTCACAAACATAATTTGCAGCACCTGACAGTGCATTGTTTGTAAGCATGGCTTGCTTTCTGGATAATTTTTAAACAATTGACTGATGAACAAAAATGATACTCAGCATGGCCCTAACATACTGAAGATAATGCCAGATGCTCATCTGCTTTTGAAGAATGATATAAAGCCTCCTTTTCTGGCACTAGCTTCCTGTGTCTTGTGGGAATGCATGTTAGTTGGCTGCTAGCATTGATCTATAAATAGTTTGTTCATCAGTCAAGGTCAACACTTGGCTTCTTTCAAAACAATAGTCTTTGCAACAAACTAAAATTAGGTGCAGAAGCATAATAACATTTTCAAAACAGTATTGCGCTGGTAATCACCAACAGAATCTTCATTTTATCTTTAAGGTGTCAGTCCACTCTCCAATATCTGAAATTTTTAAAAATACCTTGTGTATCATTTAATTGATATTTGGAAAGACTCATATTATGTAGCTGACTACAAGCCAGTAGCAGTCAGTGTTTCAATCTGCTGGGACACGAAGTTCAAGAACCGAGCAAACCGTCGATACACGTCCACAAATCAGTGACAGTGTCAGGATAGGTTAAGGAAAGTTGTAAAGGCATGTGGGATCTTGGGTTGCATGAATTAGAGGCAGGGTACAAAAGTAAAGAAGTCATGGAAAGTCTGTATAAAGCAGTGCTTCAACTTCAAGTAGGTGCCTTTATGCTAGGAAAGCTTTGGCAGGAATGTAAAAAAAAAGGCAAGATTCTGGGAGGTAAGAAATTTATATTGCATGGAATAACTGATAAAGCTGGGGAGAGTCTCCTTTGACGAGAGAATTTTCAGAGGATACTTGATCATTGTTGATAATCATCAGGGATTATCTGGGCAGAATATATACAAAGAAACTGTCCTCAATGACAGAAGGGTTGAGAACCAATTTAAGGTGATTGGCAAAAGATCACCAGACATGACATGAAGAAAACCTTTTGTTATTGCAGGGTCTGGAATGAACTGTCTGAGAGTGTAGTGGTGGTAGAATCAATTGTGGCTTCCAGAAGTGATTTGACTAGCCGTGTGAAGAGAAAAATACATGTTAGTGAGCTCCAGAGAAAAGGTGGGGGAGTGGGACTAGTTGAGTTATTTCAGACAGCTGGCATGGGGCACAATGGTCAGAATATCCTCTTTCTGTGCTGTAACCAGTCTGTTAGAGTCATAGTATCATAGAATTTTACAGTACAAAAGGAGAAAATTAATGCATTGTGTCTGTTCTGGCTCCAGAAAGAGCTATCCAGCTAGGCCCATTCTCCAGCCTTAGGTTCCTAGCCCTCTAAGTTCATCACTTTCAATTACATTTCCAATTTTCTTTTGAAACCTCCTATGGAATCTCCTTCCACCACTGTGCAGACAGTGCATTCCAAATTCTAACACTGAGTAAAGAGGTTTCTCCTCATCTCATTCCTAGCCCTCTTACCAGCTATCTTGAAATTGTGACTCCTAGTTACTAACATACAACTAATGGAGACAGAATATCCTTCTTTACCCTGTCAAAATTTGTCATAATTTTGAACACTTCAGTAAGGTCAGCTCTCAATTTTCTCTGCACCAAGGAGAATAAACACAATATCTCTAATCTTTTCCTGAACCTGAAATCCCTTATTCTAGTAAATCTCCTTTGCACTCTCCGTGATTTTAACATTCTTTCTTAAAGTGTCCAGACTGAACACAATACTCCAAATTAGACCTGATCAATGATCTGTCGCGTTGTAGCTTCATTTCCTTTCTTTTCTGCTCTTTCATTTATACCATAGTTTCCATGTTCTCATGCTGGTTAACACCGAAATGATCAGATCCAGTGAATTTTTAGGCTGTAGTTATTCACTGTACTATTATGCTAAGTTCTTTGAATGTGCCCCTTCCTTCACAAATGTTCATAAACATCAGGAATGACTTAGTGGTGATGAATCCTGTAGATTTCAGAAATATTTAATGTTATCCCATAGGTTTTGCTTTCAGTGGAGAAGCTTTTTCGTAATGACTCATCTAAAACATGCTGGGTTAGCACTTCAGGCATAGAACCAATAATGTTCATTGAAATAATACCAAGTGATTTACAATACATTATTTATGACCATATTAGAGGATTTTATGGAGTGGCATATATAAATATTTATTTTTAGTTGAAAGTATTCATTATTTGTATCAATTAACAGATTCAGCAGTAAACTGTGATGGAAATGATGATCATCTCCAGGTCTGGAAGTTATTTCTTGGATGCCCTGCAGTCTAGTGTAATAAAGTTTTATGTTGCCATCATTTAACACTTGCAATCCTTTTTAACCAATTAACTTTCTGCTGTCTCATGCAACTTAGAACAGCAAACTGTACTCAAATGCCACTTTCTGGTCCACATGCCATCATTAATGCTGGTTTAAGCCCATTAGCTAATGATAGAAGTCTGGTGGCTTTGGACAACAAATAATTAAGTTCACAACAACATATTATCTTTAATTAATAACTTATTTAAATGCAGGAGTGTATGATCAACTCAATTTGGAGAAAGTAGGTACAGTAATCTTGGTTCTGTTCTAACCAAGCATGGTTTTGAAAATTGTAATTAAACTCAACTTGTTTGCACATTCATCACAAAGCTTTGACCCAGCTGTGGCCATGTTGCTCTATAACTACGTCAGTGTGATTTATTATCTTATTTTTGAATTATTTCAAAAGTTATGATCAAAAACACTTCATTGCTATTATATGCATATCCAACCATTGTTGATTTAATCATTTATTAACTACCAATTTTGAAAAGGAACCAAAGATAGTCATTGGCATAATAGTCTTAAAGAATACAAAGGTTTATGTTTTGCACAACAATTTATAAATGAGTCGATCCTGCTGCCACCAGACCTACAATATAAACATCATGCCAAAGAAACTTCAAACCAGTTCAGGTAAGGTTTCATTGTCAAAGGTATTTCACATTGAGTTTTAAGTAGATAATGACAGTGAAACTGTTCAACATTCATTGTCTTTACTCCATTGAAACTGGCAGTAAGAGCAAGAATTCATGCATGACCTGAATAATGTGAAAATCAAGACATTGCTATCAGTAAATCAACACTCACTCAGAAGTGCACTGTTGAAGATAGAGAGTAATCCCTAAGCAGTCAGTGAATTGACGTAAATTTCCTTTAACACAGTTAGGCTGTCTGTAAAAAGCCTTATAAAAAGTAAACCTTATCAATACACAGAGCTTTAGCAGAATACTTAAATATGTGCAGTTTGTTATTACTTCTAAATACCTTCATTGGCTCTGGAAGAATTTGTTTATTTATTTATTTATCTGTTGAATGTCAATTATTTTTACAACAGGAAATTTCTCATCTTTTATATAATGTACATCTTTAATTTGGTTATAAAACATTTTTTTCTTCTATCTTCAACAAATCATTAATTTTCTTCACTACCTGGCAGTTTAAATTTAAGGTGTAGGATAAAGTGCAGCAGTGCTGTCTGTGTGAATGCTTCAATGTACTTGGCTGCCTAATCTGCTCACTATCATCACTGCTGCCACACACCAGGAGATGCCTTGAGTTTTCTGGCAGATTTAAACTGCCCTTGGAAAAGAGGAAGTTTGTGCTGTAATTGTAGGACTCAATTGTAGCAATTTATATGTATACTTATAATAGAATTTAACAGGTTTATTCTGGTCTATAAGTATTTCCAAATATCCAAAAGGTTCATCTTGCCAAAACATGAGAGGAAGTTATATGGAAAAAGAAGTGTTGGTTGTTGAATGGCAACAGATTGATGAAGATTCAGTTGACATTTAGATAGGATAAAGGGACAGTAAAGAGTTTTGATAATGAAGTATTTTCTTACAGACAGTACTTGCAAACATGTAGTGATTTGTTTTGGAATTATTAGTGTGCGCAGAATTGAATATGATTAATAATATAGTCACGTGCACTAACCTGGAAGGTAGAGTCAAGTAAATATTGTTGTGGAAATAGTATATAGCCATTATTTTGTCGCATATTGAGGAATTTGCTGGGTACACCTCCCAGGCAAGTATGAATAATTGCTTGGAGTTCTGAATGATCCAGATAGTTTTGAAGAAGGGTACTCGGACTTGAAAGATTAACCCTTATTTTCTCTGCATAGACACAACCAGACCTGGTGCATTTCTCCAGCAATTTTAATATTTATTGTTTTGTTTTAGGTGTAGCTCTAGTGGACGTGTAGTTTGAAATGGAGGCAACTTTCAGTCTGATTTCCTGAATCACAATATTGTCAAAAACTAAGTCTGTACCAGCTAGAAAATTGACTGAATTAAAACAGTTAGAGAGGAAACTAAATCACTGTGATGGGAAGGGTGATGGTTTCAGTCACTTACAAACAGCAACGGGCAAAATTACCCATCATCATTGTGAACGGTCAGAAACCAGCCTTGCCAAGTAGAAACTGATTAAAAACACTAAAATTAAAAGTGAATTAGATGTTCCTCATAGAGGCAAATACAAATTTGATAATCAGCAAGTATTCTTGGGTGTTTAGTGAACCTGGCCAACTAATTCAACAATATGAGGGATTCAAAGAAATGTCTGACCAGGTTATTGCAGATTTTGTACACTGCCCTGTAGTCTAACAGAGAAAATGTATTAAAAGCTGAAAAGGCTGGACACTAAAAACATTATTGGGAATGTTGAACAGATTATTATGCTAATCCTATTGTGATAATGCCAAAGGCAAGTGTAAGTGTATGATTTATGTGGGGATTATAAAGTAATTGTAAATCATGTACTGCAGTGTAATACACCTCATAATTTGCCAAATGTCAAGGATCTGTTCTCTAATTGTCAATGGATCTGATTTTTTTACATATTATATCTGACAAATGTCTATCTGCAATTTGAGTTGGATGGTGAGTCAAAGTTTTATTTGCCTATTAATACTCACATAGGTCTATTTCAGTTTCACAGGCTACCATTTGCTGTTTCTTCATTCCCCAGATTTTTGTCAAATAGTAATTAATTCAATTGTGGCACATTGAGGACATATCGCTGTCAGTGTGGGGAAAACAGCATATGTTTGTCTGTGTGGTGTTTTTCTCGAGGTGACAGAAATGGAAGGTGATATGACCTTCCCCGGACCATGACCCCACCACTGAACGTCAAGTATCCAAGATTGTCACTGACCTCATCTCCTCTGGAAATCTCCCCTCTGCAGCTTCTCACCTCTTAGCCCTCCAGCACTGCACCACTACCTTAGTCCCAAAATCCACTAACTGAAGTGCCCTAGCTAACCCAACAATTCAGCCTGTTACTGCCCCACTGAACTTAATTATTCCTACCTTGACTCCATAAAACCTTCCTTGTTCAGTCTCTTTTCACTTACATTATGATCCTTCTGATTCCTTACAATTCCTTATGCCAGCTTCATAATTTCCAGTTTTCTGGCCTAGCTGTCTCCTCCTCACCATGGACATGCACCACCCCCATCAGGATGGTCTAAAGAATTTCTGTTTTAACTGAGATAAGAATAGAATAAAATAGAATAGACAGTTCAGATCTGAGTCAAAGATAGACCGACATGCATAATGAAAGGGCAAATTTAATGGAAGTTAAAGTGCAAAATCAGTCCTTGTTAGAAAAACTTATTAGTCTCAAGGCAAGATTGGTCAAGTTCCTACACCAAGTTCTGAGAGTTTGAGTCAAGAAGAGGAAAGAGACCTATTCTATTCTGAGGAATAGAACATCAGTCATTAAATTAGATTTGTAAATAAATGTAAACCAATAACTTTAATTAATTTGCATGAAATTTTGAACATGATATAACATATTCAATAAGCAGAGAGGAGTGGATTAATCCCCTTTTGTGGCCATTTGCATAAATGTATATGCCACACTAAGCTGCTTTGTTTCACTGTTGACTTTCCAATGTGCTACAAGCTACTTAGCATGTCCTGAAATGAAATGAAATCACAAAGGCCACAGAAATCTCAATTTTTGTTTTGTGAATGGGCTTCTTGGATGTAATTGGCAAGTTCTGAAGCTGGCCACTGGCCACAAAATATGGGACCAAGGACATTTTAACAAGTGGGTTTGGGGTGGAGGAGGGCCAGTGGGGTATGTGAAATGGTTCAGGAAGACTACACATTCTGTAAGTGATGAAAGAAGGGCAATAGAGGAAATAAGGTCAAGCTTCTTCATGTTTGCTTCAGCAAATGATAGGCCTCATTACTCATTTCCAGCCATAATCCTTGATGAGCCTTTCAGATATCCTGTGACCACTGGTAGGGAGCAGCTTGTTTCCTCTTTATGTTCCATCTCCAGTGCCAACTCTAATGAAGCGTACTAGCACAGGGGGCTGCTCTGGCATAGGGTCCTTCTTTTGTACAACCTTTGACTCCACACCTTCCTCCAATACTGAACCCATTGGGCGCCTATACCATGAAATGCAAAACATTTTCATAGTTAATCCTTTTAACTCATCTCTGTGTCTAGCTTCACTATAATAGAATAATGCAAGCATTATTCAACCTGGCTGCTGATCTTTTAAACTCTCCATTTTACCAAAATCTGAAGAACTTTAAAATGGGCAGCAAGCAACAATAGAGATTTTAAATAGGTGCATGAACATTGGCATAAAATTGACATTTTAACTCATTTTTTTGCACACCTAAGTCACTGCCTTGTGAAATTACAAATTCATTCTCTTCCTGCTCTGCCAACTAAAATGATCATCTGATATCCTCTGTGTTGCAGCCTATCAAAGGTTGTACTACCTGCCATTAGCAGGGGCCGACTGAGCTATTAGGGTATAGGCCTATGTCATGTTCTATTGTTTGGTGTTTGCTATGTGTGTCTGTTGATTGTTTACTGACTAGGATTAGATATGATTTGAAGGTGCTGGTGTTGGACTGGGGTGTACAAACTTAAAAGTCACACAACACCAGGTTATAGTCCAAGAGGTTTATTTGGAAGCACTAGTTTTCGGAGAGCTACTCCATCATCACAACCACCTGATGAAGGAGCAGCGCTCCGAAAGCTAGTGCTTCCAAATACACCTTTTGGACTATAACCTGGTGTTGTGTGATGTTTAACTAGGATTAGCCTGGATGTGGTTACTTAGAAAGGAGTGACTGAACTAAGGCTAGTGCTATAAGTATGAAGCTGACATTATAAAATATATATGAAGCAAAGATCCTGAATACAAATGAACTGACATATCACTTCTGCACATACCCAAAGCATAAAGATTTTTTTTTTCTACTTTTGTTCATTTGTTGCCCATCTCTAATTTCATTTAAACTGAATGGCTTGTTCAGTCACTGCATGGGACAGTTAAGAGAAAACCAAATTGCTGTGGTTCTGGAGTCACATCTACACAAGACTAGATAAGGACAGCAAATGTGATGATGGCTTCAGGGCAACATTACAGAGACTGTCATTATGTTTCAGATTTGTCCATTGAATTTAAATTCCACCAGCTGCTATCAAGAGATTTGAAACCAGCTCCCCAAACATTGGTCTGGAATCTGAATTACTGGTGACATTAGCACAATGCCCCCATCTCTCCTAATTTAGGGGTTTGGCTAAAGAGGGAAAGAAAGGGTCAGGGAAAGGTGTGAAGATTGCTCTGCATGTTTGGAAGAAGGATGATTCTGGTCTGGCCATGGTCACTGCATCCCTGTGTCTAGCTTCACTATAATAGAATAATGCAAGCATTATTCAATCTGGCTATTTTTAATGTGTGGTTTGTCAACCCCTGAGCATCTGTATGATTAACATTGGGAGAAAACAGCCATTTAAAACCCTTACAGCTAATTATTTTCCACTTTATCTGCCTTTTAAAAAAGATGAAGCTGCAACCCATTAATAAATTTTAATGAATTTGTTTATTTGAAAACTGACAACTTCAGAATACACAGAAGACTTAAGGATAAATGCACCAAGAGTGCAGTAAGAAAGAAATGATTCTTTGCATGCTACACAAAAAAAAACACCTTAGTGACCAAATGTTTGGTATAAATTACAGTACTGAAAAGATGCAGTTTTACATAAATATATACTCCCTCATCTTTACAGAGTCGCGATGATACTGAAAGGCAGTGTAAGTAGCTGATCTAATTACAAGTTTTGGCCTCCCATGTTGCAAAATTAGTCTGTAAAAATAGGAGTTTTCTCATCCTACATAACTTTCCAAAAGTTTGCTATTTGTTTAAAAATTACAGTTATGTCAAAGATGGCTCATGGAAGTTTTTGAAACCAAATGAATTGCAAAGTCTTGTTTGCATGAATTTGGCATAAAAGTTACGTAGAAACTAATGTGCTAGACTGTAAATGCTTCTTTTTACAAAATTATGGATCCTTCACAACTCATTTTGTCAGCTGTCTTAACTCTAAAACTGAAAGTGGTTTCTTTCAGATGCAGCACAAGAGTTAAGATCAGCAGCTGAACTGTAAACATTACTAAAATGTCACGGCTGGAAGAATTCAAAGCTCCCGAATTCAGCACTTCCCAAAACCATTTAAGTACCTCTGCAAGTTAGATTTGGCAGATGGATGGAGCACCACTTCAGCACCTTCTAGATAAATGTGGTTGACTGACAAGTGCTAACACTATCAGGTACGTTGAGACATTGTCCTACTATTTTAGCATGTACAAACTTCTAAAAATGATATTGTAATCAAATGGGATTGATTGCAAGTTTGGTGCATTTCTGTCATTAAAATAGTACTACCCATGTTATTTCAGTTTTAGTGCAGTAGACCAGAGCTTGCTGCGTGAAGAACTATCATGTTTGTATTGTCTGCTTTGAAAGTTGACCCAAGTGACGCTTGGAGGTGATCTTGCTAACTACTAAACAGTGCAGGATAGTCAAAATATACTGCAGTCCACTACAGGGACAACTCAACATATCTTGACTGACCAACATGAATTTTAATCTATAGAAAACTTCGGGGTGAAGAGTTTACATTTTTCCAGTATTAAAGCAAGAAATTTATTCTTTAATAATTGAGACAAATAATCAAGACAGAAATAGAAACATTGCACAGGTCTGCTGTGACTTCAGTTCATAATCCTCGATTGTTAATTCTATATTCATTAAATCAGCAAGAATTGGAGGTGAAAGTTGTGATTCAAAGCCCAGATTTTCTATTACCAGTTTCTGATCTTAAAAATTTGTTTGAATGTTATTCCCTCCACCTGCCCAACAGCTGAATTATTTTAACTTTCCCCTGTCAGTGGTAAGAAATGTAGTTCCCCATACTAGAACTTTGTCTTGTGTTGATCATGGCTCATTAGGGTGGAAAATGCTCTTCCTGCTCTGAATGTATTTTTGTAATATTACACAATATAGTTATCTCTTTATCGGTTTGTCCATTCAGCAATTTTATACACACCTGCCATATTTCTGTTGGCACATTCAAAGGCTCAGTAAATTGGATTCACCAATAACACATTTGCCAATATCAATATGATATGTACATAGACATTTGGATAAACAGTATACTTATATATATCCATAAATATAACTCTGCATTGCTGGCACTACATAAATAGCCTATGACTAACTTTGGTGTAATTTGTTTGTAGTAGCTAGACTAATGTGTGAACTTCAAAGACTATTTAATGTCATAATTTAAAAATGATTCTTAGCCCATTTGATCATTTTATGTTGTATAAATATATTTTAGATCACAAATGGGAATATTAAATTCTTTTAAACTGACTTAAAGAGACTTTTTTAGGATCTCTGTATGAGAAAAATATGGGCAGCTGTTCAGAATTATAGCCACGTTTTATGAATGTTTAAACTGATGCTCTACTCATCCTGTGATTTCTTTTAAGTTTATTTGATAACTTAAAGTTTTATTCAGGGAATAATTGATTGATGACCTGAAAGTTGATTTGAGGTGTGGATATAACACATCTATTTGAATGACAGTCCTATGTTACTTGGAAAATGCTTATGTGGCTGGGTTTTCATCCTCAAAGTTTATTTCCTAATTATATCAGATCTTTGCAATTACACTGATGTGGATTAAAAAAAGTTTCAAAATGATTAGAAACAATCTTTACAATCCCACATTTTGGCGTTGCACCCCAGATTGCTTAACAGAAAACATCTTAAACCTCAGTTATTTTTAAAATGCTTACAAATGTAAATTATTTGAAGTTCATTGTCAATGCAGATATCATAGATGTACACTGCTGCAAAAATGAGTCTGCAATATTAACTCCCTGCCATTTTACTACAGTCATATTTTTCTAAGTTTGAGGCTGCTTTTCTTTTTGCACTGGGACAATAAAAAAAGGCTAAATAATGTATTTTCTGAACATTTTAAAAGATCCTTATCGGGTGAATATTTCTGAAATAAAGTAGACTTAAAATTAGGATTAACACAAGTTACTCTATTATTTATGGTGCTCTATGCATGTATTATAATGTTTATGAAGGATGGTCTTTGCAGTATATATGGAATGTTCTGCCATCTGTGAAGTTGCTGATGACCATTGTGTTGACATGGCTTAGGACAATCAGGAAAAAAATAACCAAATGGTTGAGGAAAGGTACACAGACCTGTTTCTCTTCACACAGTATCATGGATTATTTACAAGTACCTCTCCATTACCAAAAGGTAGGCCTGTGAAAGGGTGACATTAACGTCTTAGAGTGATGCTTATAAAGCCCCACTTTTGATGGTGTATTAATATAAGTTTTTGTAACTGGTTTGATTTCTTTTTCTGGTTTCACGGAAAAGTTAATTTTTAAAAAAACTCTAATTGTTGAGTGTTAGTTTCTAATTTATAATTTGGAATAGCATTTTCTTTATTTATTATCCAGTTTAAAGTGATTTTTTAAAATTGTATTGTATTTTAAATGTTCGCATTTCACTTTTGAAGGAATGTTGATAAAACTTAAGACTGAAATCATGTTTCATGTACAATGTTTTTACACATTAACATTGGCATACATGAAACTATTAAAATTCTTTCAAGTACAATACTAGTAAACCAACTCAAGAAGAATCAGTTGTAGAAAAAGGTTTCAGTAATAAAGTGTTACAAGAGACTGAGTTTCTAAAGTAGTATTTGCCTCATGCCATGGTTAGGCTCTATCAGTGTACATCTCATTCTACAATGAGGCTCCAGTGATGACTATTTCATCCCCTGACGTAACTCTGATAAGAGCCATTTAATTGTGAGATGAACTTCCAACAACATTCAATGCTTTCTATGATGAGGCTGTGGCAATCTTTGTTTAATTCAGGAGTTGGTCTTGCAGCTCCAGCAGAGTACAGTTCATTGTGTGCTGGTTCTTCCTAGTGCACACCCCAGTCTGTGGTGAGGCTGATGCTGTTTTTGGAATGTTTAATCCTTTATATACAACATTTTTTTGACTCTCTGTGTCTTCAGTTTTTTTTTAAAAAAAGACATTCTTTATGGTGCTTCATGGCAATTTGACCACAACAACGCAAGCACCAGCTCTTCCAATCTTCAGAGGCACCTCCTGTAGATGTGAAATATGCCAGTGAGTAAGCTTATAAAAGAACATTACAACTTTAGAACCTTCTTAGAAAAGTTAACAAATAATGTTCAGGTAATTAACTCACTCTTTATTCCAATAAATGCATTTCTGACCTTGCAATGGCGCCTTCTCCAACTATCACCCATATGATGAGTTTTTATCCTGGGGCTGGATTTTGTGAGGTCACAGAGAGCATGTTGCACATCATTGACAACAACATTCCCATGTGAAAGATACCCTGTTTAAGGCATCTACCTAGAGGAATCTGTGCACAATGCAAGTGACTGGGACAAGATTTAGAGACTGAGAAGTCTCTAACTTTAGACTGGCATGTAGGTGGTGCAGTCTGACGCAGTCATTTTTGCTCTTGGAAAAGGAACTGGAGAGCGTTTCGGCAGCTTTCTTCAGGATCCTCTGTGCTCACCCTACACAGGGAAGGGGCTAGAAAAGGTGCTTTAAAACAGTCTGCTCTGTCACCATCCTGGCTAGAAAGCTGTATGCAGGCTCACCTACCTGCAGTCTGAAAACCAAAGTGAAACTCAATCGTGGAATGTAGAATGTACGAACCCTGATTTATAATGAGTAAAATGATTGAGTGGAACAGAGAACTGCCCTAGTTGCTTGTGAACTCAGGCACTTCAATGTTGATGTCATGGCCCTGCAGGTGACTCAAAGAGCAGGTGAGGGCAGCTGAGGCTATGATAATTACATTTTTCTATGTAAGGGAATACACATGGGTCAATACAATACACGTGGAATTGGAATGGATTAAAGATGAACTCGTTAACTAGGTCTCAGAACCTCCTGTTGGCATCAGCAACTACCTCATGACTTCCTGTCCTCCACAACTTGCCAAGAACCAGCAGACAATGGTTGTGAATGCCTATGCTCCAACACTTGATGCCATTGACAAGTTCAGAGAAGGCTTCTACTTCACCTTGAATACTATACTCACCATAAAATTATCCGCCTTGGAAATTTCAGCACCAGGACTCTCATCAGACAGGAAGGAGCCAGGAACTGCAACTCCAACACAATTCTAATGCTCACCAAATATGTGAATCACCAGCTGATCATTAAGATCAGTGGAGAAATCCTCATAAATGTGGAATATTCGTCTTGTCTGGAGAGCCACCTCTAATCTAAGCCATATCTCATCTAAGGCATTTTGGAAAGGCAAATCAGGGCAGGACTTACACTTAATGGTAAGGAATGTTGCTGCACAAAGAGACTTTGGAGTGCAGGTTCATAGCTCCTTGAAGGTGGAGTCGCAAGTAGACAGGGGAGTGAAGAAGGTGTCTGATATCTTTTATTCATCAGAACATTGAGTATAGAAGTTGGGAGGTCATGTTGCAGCTGTACAGGAAATTGCGGTGTGGACTTGTTGGGCCGAAGGGCCTGTTTCCACACTGTAAGTAATCTAATCTAATCTAATCTAATCTAAAAAAAAACATTGAGTATAGAAGTTGGGAGGTCATGTTGCAGCTGTACAGGAAATTTGTTAGGCCACTTTTGGAATATTGTGTGCAATTCTGGTCTTTCTCCTATAGGAAGAATGGTGTGTAACTTGAAAGGGTTCAGGTAAGATTTACGAGTATGTTGCCAGGGTTAGAGGATTTTAGCTCTAGAGAGAGGCTAAGTAGGCTGGAGCTGTTTTCCCTGGAGCGTCGGAGACTGAGGGCTGACCTTATAGAGGTTTACAAAATCATGAGGGGCATGGATAGGATAAATAAACAAAGTCTTTTTTCTGGGATGGGGGAGTCCAGTACTAGAGGGCATAGGTTTAGGGTGAGAGGGGAAAGATTTAAAAGGGACCTAGGTGGCAACTTTTTCACACAGAGAGAGTGGTACATGTATGGAATGAGCTGCCAGAGGAAGTGGTGGAGGCTAGTACAATTGCAACATTTAAAAAGCATTTGGATGGGTATATGAATAGGAAGAGTTTAGAAGGATATGGGCTAAGTGCTGGCAGGTGGGACGAGGTTGGGTTGGGATATCTGGTCAGCATGGACGGGTTGGACCGAAGGGTCTGTTTCTATGCTGTACATCTCTATGACTATGACTCTATCTTTTCCCTGGGGTGGGAAAGTGCAGAACTAGAGGACACAGGTCTCGGGTGAGAGGAAAGATTTAAGAGGGACCTAAGGGACAATTTTTTCACGCAAAGAGTGGTGCATGTATGGAACGAGCTGCCAGACTAATTGATGGCAGCTGGTTCAATTACAACATTTAAAAAGCATCTGGATTGGTATAGGAATAGGAAGAGTTGAGTGGGATATGGGCCAAGTGCTGGCACATGGGACTAGATTAGGTTAGGCTACCTGGTTGGCATGGATGAGCTGGACCAAAGGGTCTGTTTCTGAGCTGTACATCTCTATGACTATGACTCTATGACATCAATGCAGAGATCCAACACCACATCCAAACAATGAGTGCCACGTTCAGAAGACTAAGAATTAGAATCTTCAATAACAGTAACGCGTATACTGAATACAAATCCTTGTATATAAAACAGTCATTCTTCCAACTCTTCTGAAACTTGGACTACATGTAGGTTCCACCTCAAGGCCATAGAGAAGTACTATCAATGCTGTTTGAGACCGAGATTCTGGAAAGATGGTATACTAACATTGGCTTCCTTTGAACAAACCAATACACAGACACTGAAGCTATGATTATCCAAAACTAATTTCACTGGGTCAGACAGTGTGCACTTAAGATGCCGGAGTTCTGATAACCAATGCAAATCACCTCCACCCAGCTGAAGGAATGTACTTAGAGAGGAGGACCAAGGAAGTGTTTCAAAGACTCTCTGAAGGTTTAACTCAAGCAATGTAACATGGACATCAATGTCTGGGAGATCCTTGCTCAGAAGAAGCTGATTTAGAGGAATTTCCTCAATGAAGGGTCACAATTCTTTGAGAATATCAGTGATCTTGAGGCCAAGAACCAATTTCACTTCCCAAAAACACCTGCCAAATGTGTAGTTGGAGATGTAGCTCAGGATAAGGCTCAGAATCCCTACAGGACCTATGACACGGAATTTCCTCGGTGGACAATCATACCCATTAGCAAATGATCACTGACAACGTCGATAGTCACATCCTTGGGCGTTGGTATGAAGATCATTGTCCTTTTTGATATATTATAGTATATTGTATATACAGGACTTAATTTTGAAGGTACAAATTATAATGTACAGAAACATAGCAAGTAATGGGCTAAGTGGGCGGCACAGTGGCCCAGTGGTTAGCACTGCTGCCTCACAGCCCCAGAGACCCGGGTTCAATTCCCGACTCAGGCGACTGACTGTGTGGAGTTTGCACATTCTCCCCGTGTCTGCGTGGGTTTCCTCAGGGTGCTCCGGTTTCCTCCCACAGTCCAAAGATGTGCATGGCCAGGTGAATTGGCTATACTAAATTGCCCGTAGTGTTAGGTAAGGGGTAAATGTAGGGGTATGGGTGAGTTTCGCTTCAGCGGGTCGGTGTGGACTTGTTGGGCCGAAGGGCCTGTTTCCACACTGTAATGTAATGTAATGTAATCTAATCTAATCTAATGAATTTGTTGTCATCTGGCAGATCTGTGAATCAGTTATTTGTAGTGTTTAGGAACTGACTCACAGCAATTCCTTCTTCATTTTTAAGATTTAATTATCATATGCCATTCTCAGGATCCACAATTAGCTTTATTACTTATAAAGCTGTAAACCACAATTCCTCTCTCCTTGATTGATTCTTGCTTACTGATTGTGAAAAAGACACCTCGGCAAGAAAGATTCAGTGACAGGAATTTAAACTGTGTTGATGTAAAGGGCAGCATATTCAATAAATTTGATCATTAATTTTCATTACATTGTTTCTTTCAAAGATAGTTTTTAGTACAGATAATTATTTTTGCAGAGTCAGAGTCATACAGCGTAGAAATAGGCCGTTCAGCCCAACGTTTCTTTGCCGACCAACAAACACTAAACCCATTTCCCTGCATTTGGTCCAGAGCTGACTTAGGTGAGCCTCCTGTAAGAAGGGTCACAATTCTTAGAGAATATAAGCAATCTTGAGGTCAAGGGCCAATTCCAGCCCCCAGAAACACTTGCCAAATGTGTAGTTGGACCTGCCCTTGGTCCAGAGCTGACAATGCCCTGACATTTTAAGTACTCATCCAGAAGCTTCTTAAATGTTGCCAGAGTACCTGCCTCTACACCTCTCTCTCTGGCAGCACATTCCATATATCTGGCACTGTATGAGTAGAAAAATAATGTTTTCTCAGATTTTCTCTAAACCACTTGCTGCTCACCTTAAACTTATGCCCACAATCTTAGACACAGCTTCAATAGGAAAGAGATTCTCATGATCTACTCTATCAATGCCTCTCATAATTTTGTATAGCACAATCAGATCCCCTCCACCTCAGCTTCCTCTGCTCCAAGGAAAATAAATGAACAAAACAAACAGATGTAGAGTTGAACTTTGTACAGATATGTAAATATGTCTAGTCTACAAAAAGGTTTGCACCTTTTTAATGGATATGCACTCTTCTGCATGTTTCCTACATTGTGCACGATCATCAAGTACTATCATGTCCATAAATGCAAAGTAAGACCGAGGACAGTACCATAGTGCAATGTAAAATTGATGTAGTTGAAATATACTTATAGAACTTTATCACATCACTATGTTATGAGCATTGAACTTTGCAACATGGTTATGTTGTGAAATGTCTCCTTTAAATAAAGGTAAGATTGGGAAGTCCAGAAACACACCCAGCTCAGACAATACTTTGCAATCCAGTTCTCATGAGATAAAACAAACAGAAATCCAATTTAAATCAAGTGACTCTCAGAAAATAAAGAGTTGTATTACACAGCATTGCCTTTTGATGTGAAGAGTACTGCTTGTCACAGGCTACTCGGGTGTTGCCTTTCTTCCTGGTGGTGGAAATTTGAATAAAGATTCATGCACCTTGTGTCTTTCACTGTGTCTCACACCTGCACACAAACAACATGGGTGCTGGGGAAAAAATAAGCACTACCACAGTTAGACGGTAGTGTGGGGGAAGAGAAGAAAAAAAAAAGAAAAAGCAGAAAAAAATAAATAAACAGGAGTGACAGAGGTTCTGTTCCTCCTCAGAGCTGGCTCTGAGGAAGCCGGATCAGTGTCAAGGACTTTCCACGAAAACAAAAGCAAAGAGTTGTTTCTGCAAGACCAAGTAGAGAGAGGTCAAATACTGCTGTAGAGAGTAGGATGCTTGTAAGAATTTAGTGGAACAGGACAAATAGTACTTTTTCGAGACCTGAGGATCAAGGAGTCACCCAGGCTAAATCCTGCCAATGGAAGCCAGATTTGGGAGTCTTGGGCTAAGTGTAGCAACATTCAAAAGATACTGGAAGTTGTAACCCAGATTAGCAAGGAGGGGTGAGCCTGCCTGGTATGGAATGGAAGTAGTTGTAAAATACACCTTGACTGCTCGAATTAGTTAGTGTAAGGAATCATTTCAGTTTAATGTATTTGTTGCTAGTTACTTAATTTTTGATCCATGTTGATTTTAGTTTCTGTTACAATAAAAGTCTTAAAATGTGAAATCTTGTCCTTCAATTATTTTTGTTGCTTTTCTGGGAAAAATATCTCACTGAAAGATTGTGGATCTCGGGGGGGATTGTATCTTTAAATGAATTAGTGCGGTTTCAAACATATACTCTACAATCGACATAACTTCATTTGATTTTGTTCCTAATGGTCTATTACCTCTGTCCATTCGTTATTTTGTGCATCATAAGATTCTACTGTATTTAAGTAAGTCTGTCCATCATATCCTCCTACAGCATACAACTTGTCACCAAGAAGGCACACTCCTACAGCATCTCTTGGAACACTTAAAGGTGCCACGGTTGTCCAGGTGTCTGTTTTTGGGTCGTACCTGTAAATTTAAATATAAGGTTAGTTTACAAAACTCACCTAAATATAAAAGGTCTTTTAATACAGCATTTTCATAAGAAGGTGTAGAGTACAGTATTGGCTTTAGACAATTCTGTTTACAGTCTTCACATTTTAAAAGCTTTGGAGTCTTCATTGTTTTCAAACAACTGAGATACAGTTTTGAGATAGAATAGAGCACATTTGTGTTGATTCAAAAATATTAAACTGTGAAAATAATCTGATCACATCTGCGAGCAAAACTCATCCAACTTTGGCTTGAATAGTATTTGGGTGAGTTTTGTAAAGTGAGGATCCACAACACCAGACACTTGAGTGTGGCTTGAATTAAATATGCTAACATAACAGTTGATCTTCTGACCAATAATATAACTAAACAAGGTTCTGAGCTGGGAACAGAGCACTGCAGAACATACACTGTTATATGCAGTTTTGATGATTCTATTACAGGAAGGACGATATTGCTAAGACAAGCTGCAAAAACGCTCTACTCAGGACAAAAGATTTTTTTTTCTCCATTCATTTATGGAGCATGGGTTCCATTGCTTGGGCCAATATTTATTATCATCCCTAGTTGCCTTTGACAAGGTGATAGTGAACTGCCTTCTTGAACCACTGCAGTTCATTTGATATATGTACTTGAAGTACTTGTAAACATTAAATAACATTAAATGCCTTCAAATAAGCATTCCAGGACACCGATGCGGTGACAATGAAGGAACAGTAATGTATTCCCAAATAAGGATACTGAATAGTGTGGAGGGAAACTTGCAGCTGATGATGTTCCCGTATATCTGCTGCCTTGTCCTTCAAGATTGTATATTGATTGTGGATTTGGAAAGTGTTGTCTAAGAGACATTGATGCGTTTGATGCGTTTCTGTAGAGTGTTTTATAGTTGCATACATAGCTGCTAGTGTGTGTCAGTGGTGAAGGAAATTAATATATGTGGATATGTTAACAATCAAGCAGGCTGTTTTTGTCCAGATGGTGTAAAGTTCCTTGTGTTATTGGAGTTGCACTCATCTCATCAACTGGGAGGAATACCATCACATTCTTGACCTGTGCATTGTAGATGATGAACAAGCTTTAGAAAATAAGGAGGTGAATGAATTATAAGATTAATTGTCTCTGATCTCTTTTGGAGTTAGAGTAGTTTCTAGTCAATGGTAGCCCCTGGATGTTAATAGTGGGGGATGGTTGTTCCCTAGCACTTCTGTGAAACAAGTTTTACTTTAATTGTCACCCTAAACCTAGATATTGTCCGGGTCTTGCAGCATTCAGTGTTGGACGTCTTGAGTATCTGAGAAGTAATGAGTTGTGTTGAACACTGCAATCATTAGTAAATGTCCACACATCTGGACTTATCATGGAGAAAAGGTCACTGAAGAAACAGCTGAAGATGGTTGGGCTTAGGGCACAATCCTAGGTCACCTCAGCCCCATTATTCAACGTTTTTGTTGTAATGAGGACAGGAGGTGAGTGGTCCTAGCAGCACTCAAACTAAGTGTCAGTGAGAAGGTCATTGCTGAACAGTACTTGATAACATTGTTGAGAATGCCTTCCATCACTTCACTGACAATCAAGGATAAACCATTGGGTGGTAATTAGCCAGATTGGAATTGTTTTGCTTTTTATATACAGGACATACCTGGGCAATTTTCCACATTGTCAGATAGATGCCAAACTGTAGCTATACAGAAACAGCTTGGCTAGGGACATGGCAAGTTGTGGAGCAAATGTCTTCAGTACTATTGCCTTAATACAGCCAGGGTCAATAGCCATTGCCGTACTCAATGCCTTCAGCCATATCTTTTAGAGAGTGAATCAATTTGGCTGAAGACTGGCATTCTTGACATCCAGGATTTCAGGAGCAGGCCACAATGTAGCATCCACTCAAACCCTCCAGCTGAAGAATTATTACAGTGCTTCAGTTTTATCTGCTTACTGATGTTCTAGGCTCCCTCATTATTGTGCATGAAGACATTATTGGATCTGTTGAGTTGATTAATTGTCATCACCTTTATTGACTGGATGTGGCAGGACTGCAGATTCATGTCATGGTGACCATAATTAACCCCAAGCTGCATACGATTTCAAAATGATGCAAACCAGGAACTGCCTACCTTCAGTGTGCTGCTGTGTTATTCCAGAAAACGTGGCCGAGAAAACTTTGCTGACGAGAACATCGATGCCCTAGTGGAATACGTAGAGAAGAGGAGGATCATCCTCTTTCCCACAAAGAGGCAGCATGATGGCTCAGTGGTTAGCACTGCTATTTCACAGCACCAGGGACCCCGGTTTGATTCTAGCCTCGGGCAACTTCCATGTAGAGATTGCACATTCTCCCTGTGTCTATGTGGATTTCCGCCACATGCTTTGGTTTCCTCCCACAGTCCAAAAATGTGCAGGTTAGGTGAATTAGCCATGCTAAATTACACATAGTGTTCAGGGATGTGTAGGTTAGGTACATTAATCAGGAGAAATGTAAACTCATCGGGTAGGGGAATGGGTCTGGGTGAGATTCTCTTCAGAGGGTCGGTGGGGACTTGTTGGGCCAAATGGCCTATTCCACATTGTAGGGATTCTATGAAAAACATTCTATGAACCACTGAAGGAGACCATGACATTTGGAACTGCCTGCCTGGTGTGAAGTAGCCACCTAGGTCAGTCTTATTTCTCTGCAACTTCCTAATTGATTTACCAGCAATCCCCTGACTAATTTACCCGACTTGTAAAACTTACTGTGGTGAACCCCTGAAGTGAAATGAGAAAATGCCCTTGTATGGAAGGAG
Organism: Chiloscyllium plagiosum; assembly: GCF_004010195.1. Classification (NCBI taxonomy): domain Eukaryota; kingdom Metazoa; phylum Chordata; class Chondrichthyes; order Orectolobiformes; family Hemiscylliidae; genus Chiloscyllium; species Chiloscyllium plagiosum. Next base: position 26,272,562 of record NC_057724.1, read on the forward strand.
GACCTATTTACCACCCCCACCTCCAAACTCCATTTCCCCATCCCCTTTCTCTTCCCCTCTTTCAGTTGAAGCACATGTAAACTGTTTGCCATGTAAGCTTCTGTGACGTGGTGTAGATTAGCCATATAGCAGCACGTGCCCCATTTACTGGGTAGTGCTGGCAAGCTGCTTGGCTTTTCGTTTGAGCTAACAGGCAAGACAAGGTAGTAATGCTGCAAAGATCCAAGTGTGTGCAAAGTGAGTGATTCTGGGAAAGCAAGCAAAGGCCCCCACATGCATCCTGTTTTGATGCATACTCTGGGTGCCTGTCTCTGCACACATCATGACCTGGCAGCCACATTGCAAGGTAGGGAGTTGTTGAGCTCCAAAGTGTGATATTATAGTGGGTAACTATTACAAGTTAGTTTGACATGTGCAATAACATGATAAAGCTGATGCCAACCTTCATGAGTGGGCTGGGGTTAAGGGAGAGACTGCTCATAGAGCATGCCCTGAAATGTTGGTCAACATGGAGGGCAAAGAAGATGCCAGTAAGCTGGCCTACCAGGTTACTACTCTGACATTCAAGTCAGGACTTGGCACTACCTAGTTTCTTACCAGTGCCTATAAATGAGACCAGGTTAGGTAATAGTAATATATCAATGTATACTAATAAACCACTCACGAGTAAGATTTTTATTTTGCTATTGAAACCTTGAGGGGGTAATGAGACATTTTCTCTCAATGTCACATTTTCTCTCAATGTCACAAACCTGATTCTTAATTTGCTGTATTCTCCCAACTTTCTTACCTTTGGCCACATTGCTTAGATGCCAGAAAAATTCCATACACAGATTTATGTTGGTACCGGTGCTTAGAGATTAGGTTGAAAAGAAACGTTTTAAAAACATCTCATTGAATGTCATACATTGAACCTAATTTAGACACAACAATTAAATTCAAAATGGATAAATCTTTAAGCAAGACAAATGTTAAGACTACAGTGGAACAGCTAGGAACTCATTATGAGTAGATGGTTGAGATGTGGAACTTACATAGGCGTAGACATGGAGCTGGATGACCATTCCTTATGCTGACTTACTAAAATATCATTGTATTATTTTAAGAGAGACACTAAACTATCAAATGTTAGTTTTTATTTAAATTATACTCAAGTTGTACAATTTTTATGTTTGCCATTAACAATTTATCTAATTATCTGGGTTGTTGCCTGTGCCATGTGACAGTGAGGCAAAGAATATGGAGAGAGTGCAGTTGAACACATGGCTGCAAGGATGGTGTAGGAGGGAGGGCTTCAGGTATTTGGACAATTGGACTGCATTCTGGGGAAGGTGGGACCTGTAAAAGCAGGACGGGTTGCACCTGAACCAGAAGGGCACCAATATCCTGGGAGGTAGGTTTGCTAGCACTCTTCGGTGGGGTTTAAGCTAATTTGGCAGGGGGATGGGATCCGGACGTGCAGTACAGCAAGTAGGTTAGCTGTTTTTCAGGATGTCCAAGAATGTAGGGAGGCTGTGGAGAAGGTAGCACTGACAGGGAATACTTGCGGACACAGAGATTGGCTCAAGTGTGTATACTTCAACGCAAGAAGTATCAGAAATAAGGTGGGTGAACTTAAGGCGTGGATCGGTACCTGGGACTACGATGTTGTGGCCATCACGGAAACATGGAT
>NC_057724.1:26275333-26285412 GCF_004010195.1 Chiloscyllium plagiosum
TTGGATAGAGAACTGGCTAACTGGTCCAAGTCAGAGAGTGGTGGTAGATGGTAAATATTCAGCCTGGAGCCCAGTTACAAGTGGAGTTCCGGAGGGATCAATTCTGGGTTCTCTGCTGTTTGTAATTTTTATTAATGACAAGGAAGAGGGAGTCGAAGGGTAGGTCAGTAAATTTTCAGACGATACGAAGATTGGTGGAGTTGTGGATAGTGAAGAGGGCTGTTGTCGGCTGCAAAGGGACTTAGATATGATGCAGAGCTGGGCTGAGGAGTGGCAGATGGAGTTCAACCCTGTCAAGTGTGAGGTTGTCCATTATGGAGGGACAAATAAGAATGCGGAATACAGGGTTAATGGTAGGGTTCTTAGTGAGGTGGAGGAGCAGAGGGATCTTGGGGTCTATGTTCATAGATCTTTGAAAGTTGCCACTCAGGTGGATAGAGCTTGTAAGAATGCCTATGGTGTATTAGTGTTTATTAGCAGAGGGATTGAATTCAAGAGTCGTGAGGTAATGTTGCAACTGTATAGGACCTTGGAAGGGTCACATTTGGAGTACTGTGTGCAGTTCTGGTTGCCTCATTTTAGGAAAGATGTGGAAGCTTTGGAGAGGGTGCAGAGGAGATTTACCGGGATGTTGCCTGGAATGGAGAATAGGTCGTACGAGGATAGGTTGAGAGTGCTAGGTCTTTTCTCATTGGAACGGCGAAGGATGAGTGGTGACTTGATAGAGGTCTAAAAGATGATCAGGGGAATAGATAGAGTAGACAGTCAGAGACTTTTTCCCCGGGTACAACAGAGTGTTACAAGGGGACATAAATTTAAGGTGAAGGGTGGAAGGTATAGGGGAGATGTCAGGGGTAGGTTCTTTACCCAGAGAGTGGTGGGGGCATGGAATGTGCTGCCTGTGGGAGTGGCAGAGTCAGAATCATTGGTGACCTTTAAGTGGCAATTGGATAGGTACATGGATAGGTGCTTAAGCTAGGACAAATGTTCGGCACAACATCGTGGGCCGAAGGGCCTGTTCTGTGCTGTATTGTTCTATGTTCTATGTTTCTAATTTCACAATTCTTGAGCTTGTTCAATGGCATTCGGGAACATTTCATGTAGTATGAGTCTACTTACAGGCCTGGAAATGAGTTGGCTAAAAGGAACAAGAAAACACAATTGTTCATGCTTACCGTTCCACACAGTCTGACAGCCTGGAGCAGTGATTTGAGGCAGGGGCGTCGTGTCCTCCCACTGCATAAAGAAAGCCGTTGCATGTGGCAACTCCCACACCACCCCTTCTCTTGGACATTGGTGCACACATGCTCCATTTATTGGTGTGAGGATCAAAACACTCCATTGATCGTAGGCAGGAGCTGCCATCTCGCCCACCCACAGCATACAGCCTGAAAAACACAACAGTCACATTTGGAATTTCACAAAATAAGGAGAGAACCTTGATTTGGTTGGACCCCTGCATTAGCCAGTGCAGCCATGGAGAACTAGATTCATATTGCCAATGCACTGGAAAAGTTCTCAAATTTGTTATCTGTAATTTGCAAATGTGAATATTAATGGGAGTGTCCCACTTCTGATTTTCAATCTATGCTGAGTAAATGAATTATCGCTGATATGGCAAAAAGTTATTGTATTACTACTACATTTGTATCACCCCTTTTACAAGGGTACATCTCAAATAGCTTTCTGACTTATTGTTGTTTTCACGTGAAGACATGATTAGACCTGGTTGTAATGCCTACCATCCTAAAGAAGGCATTCACTGTCATTTTGATCTATGAAAAGCAGCAATTTTACTGAGTTATTAAAGGGCTTCAAAACCCTAGGAACTATTGTTAAGCACATATAAACACCTCCGAGGAAGATGGAAGAAAACTTGGGAATGAGTGGACAAGGTTGTGTAGCTATACACAAATCCAGGACAGTTCAACTCCCATGGAAGAAACATAAATACAAAAAGCTGGATTGGTCCAATATCACTTCAGACGAGTAGGCCTCCTGCCATGTCAAGTTGTTACAAGAGAAAAGGAGGATGGGAAATAGTAATTTGTTTCAAGAAGGTACATAAATTATTTCATTAAAATGATGACTTTGCAAGAAAGAGTGATTTTCTTTTGAAGGATTCATTAGATGTCAAAATGGATTAAATCAATAAAATTGCACTGTCTCTCACAATACTATAGGGATTCATGTTCTCATTACCAGTAATTAAATTCCAATTGCTATGTCTACACTATTAACTGCTGTTCAATTTTGTTCTTTCCCTAAAGAACAATGGACAAGATTAAAAGGCAGGCTTTAGAAATATTAATATATTCCTAAAGTTACTTATTCCATTTAATGTGATTGATCTTGATGGAATTTAAGAATAGAGTAGCTACAAATTTGATAGTAACAAGTGATGTTAATGCCCATTACTGTTTTTCTTTAAATATCTTGAGGGTGACAGCCTTTGCTTCGTATCTCTTTTATGGCTCACCAACTTTTCTCATTTCCTGTTTGGCACCAGCTAATTCCTTATTTCCTTTGGTTATATTAGGATCAGTCATACTTTGATACCTTACTTAAATGATCTATTTCAGGAACTAGATGGAGACAGACATCATTGAGGCATCGCCAGAAAATCATTCACTGACATGAATTAAAATTCTACTAAGGCTGTGTGGAAACATGCATTCAAGAGATTAAACAAATCAATAAGAAAAAGGAACATTTGTTCTCCAATTAAACAGGTATTGATTATACTAGAATTAGTTATGAACTAATGGTTTGTGGTAAAATTTATTTGATTTATTCATGTCTTTTGAGGACAAAATTGGTCCTTGTGACCTGTGACAAGAGTGAGCATAACCTCATGGTTTTCTGAACAGCCTTCCGAAATGACCTTACAAGTCATTCAGTTGTTACTATCACCTCAAGGCAATTGGGGTGGGTAATAAGTGCTGACGAGTCAGCAATGCTTGCATCTTATCACTGAATACATACTTTTGAAAAAAGTAATTTGTAGATAAGTAAACTGGCCAACTTTCCTTTTCGGAACACTGGGATGCATCTTACATCTGAACTGGGATCAGTTCATGAAGCACAGAGCAGGGACTGAAACTTCAAAACCATGTTTAGTTTATCTGATTCAACAGCTCACTGAATAAGCTGAGCTACTTGACATTGAGGTTACTTATATGCATTGTACAGGTCACAATGGATTCAATCATGTGTCCACATAGATACACAGCATGCCGAAAGTTTCAATATCAAATGAACAAATATTGCATAGATTAAGGACAGAGCTGTGTGAATCTGTCAGAGGAGCAAATTAAAAATATACTGCATTATGCAAAGATAACATCAGACTATTAGGGCTATTTAGTATTTTATTCTGTTCAGGGCCTGGAATGAAATAAAACATTTCATGGAAGGATGATCCAGATTCATTCAAACCTTGCACCTGCTTTTGAAATTGAATTTCCAATTACAGGACAGAAAGCAGAGTAGCTCCCAGTTATGCCAATTTTTGTTTTGTAGGATGTGGAATATTCTTTGTTATGACCCTATTACTTTGACTTCTTTGATGATTGTGTTGTAATCCTGATCTCACTGCAACTCACAACATCAAATCTTCTTCCCCCTCCTGCAGTGCCTTTTCAATTATTGATCTACACACTACAATGAAGCTGTTAACATACTTCAATACCTGTTCATTATTCTTCTCTGGCAGCCTGCAGAACATTGAATTTGGCTCTCTCTACCTGTTTTCCTCCCATCCACTTGCATTTCAAAGCTACTTTTTTAAAGTTGTTATTTTCCTGTTCACTGGGTCCATACTACTTCAAATAAGTAGTATGCTAAATATTAAAATTATTTGTGTGGGTGAATATTCCCTGAATAAGAGTTGTGTGCATCTGTTCGTCTAAGAAGAACTTTGGAAATAATGCTAACCATGCACAAAGGCAGCCTTGGGCTATTAGCCAGCTTGTTTTTCTATTGCCTTACTTTGTAATTTCAATGTTTAAACTTCTTTTTGCTGCTTTCTAGATCATCCATCCTTCCACTATCTTTAAGAACGTGAAGTCTACTTACTGTTCCTCACCCTTTTGTGTTGTTCAGTCCCTATAATGGAGATTGTTTCTCTTTTGAGCCCAGTGGAAGGGTCTGGACACAAACTAATACTGTACCTTTTCAGCTGCTGACTGACCTGCCATGTACTTTCAGCACTGCTTGTTTCAGATTGCCAGCACTTTTGCAAACTTTCCTCAAATCAGAAGATGGAGTATTAATGATTTAATGTAAACTGAACTCATGCTTTCTGTTTCCTGCAGCAAAATGCTCAATGTTTGGATTCTGAGATTGCAAAATCAGTTCATCATTATTACTCTGTGACACTAGTAGCAACATTGGTATCTTCACATATTTGGTTGAATGTAAAAATCCACCTTTACGATTCCCTCCTTCTCCTCTTTATGTTTTTCTGTTGGTGTTCTTGCTGACAGCTGTCTGTAGAAATCAATGAACTGATGAGAATTTATTTTATAATATTGTTGTTTAAGGCTCCTGGAAAGTATTACGCTGTTAAGGTTTAATTCAGTTTTTAGTAGTATTCTAATTGTTATGACGATGGAAGAGAACTCTGAAAATACTTTACACTTTTTTTAAAAAACTTTTATTTCTAAAATGTGTTGTTTTTAATCAGAGGTTTCTGCAAAATAATCCTGTGGAGTTATATTCAGGGATTGTCTGGCAAAATCCTGTGTGACGGACATGCAATGTGTTACAGGTAAATTGTCAGGGACATGTCAAACAAGGAGAAGCTTAAGAAGGGAGAATAAAGGGGCTAAGTTCTCTTTATCAGCTAAAGGCCATCTTCACAGACATGTCTGTTTTACCTTCCAAGAATACACAAGGACAATGTTTAAAAAGCAGTACCAATTCCACTGAAATCAACTGGTGGGACTGATTGCTCTTGTATCTACCAGTGTAAATTTGTGCAGTAGTATGCTGTGAAGGTCACAATCAAAGAATTATTCCCTGGTTACCTTTGTGTTGCAGGTAAACTTTGAGTCAAAAAGGAAAGACGACAACAAAGAATTGCTCTCACTCTGAATGCTGGACTTGAATCACAGTCAAAAGGCATCACCCAACTGAATCTCAAACAGTCTGCAAAAGTAAAGATCATGAAGCTGTTTGTCTACCAATGTCAATCCTATCAGTAACCTTCACTGCAGTAGCCATAAAATTCAAATATTCAATATTTGTGAACAATTCAGAGACTGATTGGTATTTATGTTTTTTAAAATTTTGATCTTTTTAGCCTTGTCTTATTTCTAACATGTACGTATGAGTGTTACATTACTGATTCTTCTCACATTTAGTAATTAATTCAAGATGGCAGTGGCGGAGTATGCAGTGTTTGGGCTCCTCATTTGTTTTCACTCCTTTTCTTCCTCTCTCTTTCTCTAAGATTTATTTTTTCTGATAAGAAAAAATACCTTGGAGCTGTTGAGAACTGTAGTGAAGTGAGCTGGAGGGTTACAGTGGAGCAGGGACAGTTGTTGGTATGTGGTCTGGCACAGGCGCTCAGCGGTTTGAGGTTAGTCAGACCTCGTATGGTACTCTCTGCGCTGATCCACTGCGATGTATATCTGTACTTTGTTTAGCTAACTATATAATGTTTATTCTTTTAACTATGTCTTGTTTCTACCCAAAATACTATGAATCACTGTAAGGTAATGCACATTTTTTATTCCTCTTTTTTGTATCAAAGATTTGCATCTAGGTACTGTGTACCTAAGATGGCACCATGAGAGGTGACATTGTAAACTTGTCCCTGTACCCCATACTTCTGTACCTGATTGCATGTGTCAATAAATGATACTCTAGTTTAATAAACTTAACTTTGTTAAATTAACTCAAGAAAGCCTGATTAAATTCACTCCTTTTAAAACATAAGTTAATTTTGGGTCTCGGAGAATGGGATTCATTCGGGAAGGCATCCTTTATAAGTTAGCCTTGTTGCAACCACCCAAAGGAGTGGGTGAATAAAGGTAGTGGAGCCATTTCATCCCGCATCATACTGGGGATGCTGGGTACTGTATCCTGTGCGGAACCATCATGAACTTCTCAAGGTTTGATTGTAGCATACGATCTTGTTTTCTATCTGTGAGAATTCTTCAGTGATTGGCTATTTACTCTGCCTAATGACATTCCATTGCTGAATCCTTAGAGATTCTATAGATTCAGCACCAGGTTCAAATAATAATATCAAGAAAGGGAAAACTCATGCCATAGATGTCTCTAGATACTTGTGGTACTTTAAAATCCGCATTTTTTAAAATCTGAAATGCCAATATTGGTTGCAAATACAGGCTATTGTATCATTAATAAGTACATTTTATGAGCTTAGTTTAAAACTGCATTACTGAACAGTGTTCTTGTGTGGCTGTTTTTTTTTGTGTCTTTGCAAATCTGTAATACAGTCAATCTGTAACTACTTACTTGCCATTTAATGCTGCAACTCCTACCGTGCTTCTTGGAGTTGACATGCTCGCAACGTAGTTCCACTGACGAGCTTGTGGGTCCCACCTTTCTACTGTGTTAAGGTAGCTCCAACCATCATGTCCACCAACTGCATACATTGGGCCTTCAAGTACAGCTACTCCTGAAATACAAGGATATTTGGTCATCTTTGTGTTCAAATAGGACAGCATCAAATATTTAACATAGAAGTTATGATGTGTTAAATTAGGTTTGTAAAAAAATCAGTTTCACAACAAATTCCACAGAAATTCAGCATGTTGACTACAAATCACAAGGATCAAAGTATCAATAACTTGAAATGAAAGCATTTTCATGAAGCACGCACAACAGATTATAAAGGCTTGATTATGCAATCAAAAATGAAGCATGAGTGCTTACTGTTGACCTAGAAACAGCTAGATTTTTGCTGCCAAAGCAGTTAGCTTGAATCAACCAAACACCAACCAAACCCTATTCTACCCAATCTCACTCCAGAGAGATAGGGATGAAATAGACTCATGCTCATTGATACCCGAAACAGTTTGTAGCCAGCGACAGGAGCTGGCATTTATGTTCAAACAGATTAGTTGGAGGACCTACAAAGGTTGTCTGTATCTTAAACTGGGTATTAAAAGCATGTAGATCCTCTAATATTTACCCATTCATTCATTTAAGCCCTGTACCCATTTCCATACCCTCATTCCATCTTAATGACTCTTTTGTGCTCATTCATCAAATATGCAGTATATATAGAATCAATGAGTTATTAAAAACAATGGCAAATGTTGAAACGCTAAGAAAAAGAAACCTATTCAGTATTCATTTTTATTATTTTATATTGTCAATCAAACTGGAAATTATATATCATTAACAAACGCTTAAATTGTTTCGCACCTATCAATTTTGTCCAGATAAAGATTCAGAAATTGACAATAGAGATTGTAGAAAACATATCATTCTGTAAATAGGATAGATTATCAAGCAAAGTAAGTATTCCACCTAGTTGTGCAAATCTGATTAAACTAGCAAGTTGTTCTGTTTTACCTAACTGCCTAATTCAGGTTAAAAAAAAATGCACACTGCGTTTTTGACATAACAAGAAAATAACTACTTTCTGTATCCAAACTGTTCTTAACCAATATGAAGGAAGAAATATAAATTGTTAAAATTATAAATCAATAACAACTTTTTTAAAAAAATTTCCATACACATACAAACAGACACACAAACAGACAAGACAAATATTCTGGGGGTTGGAAGGAACAACATGTCAGAGAAGCACTACTCAAGCACCAATTCAGATCACAGATGCTTTGAGGTTTCAATTGTCAATTGTTTTCAATTCCTTTGATGAGGTCTCTTTGAGGACACAAGATTATGAGTAGGCCGATTGTCAGTTTTTTATTCACTGACTAAGGATTTACCCTTTCAGTCTCTGATGATGCTGTTTCTTCTCCTCATCTCAATTGAGGAATTTGCAGTGATCAGTTTCCTTGTAAGTATTGACTGAAATCAGCTACTAAAAGATTTTCTGCTACTTGCCAACACAACAGGGAGAAAAAGACTTAAGTGCTTTCTTCGTCACAGACTGGATACTTCTGCTCTATTTGCCCAGGAACCAATCAAGAGATTGTTACTATGCTGAGCTGTCTTAAACCCATACAATTAGTCAAATGGAAAACTGGTCAAAGGACAGTTTCTGAGCAAAACTGCCCTGAATACCTTCTTTTCCACAGCTTGATTAAGGCAACATTGTACAACTCATAATGTAATCTATTAACTCTGCAACATCTTCCACAATTTCTTTAGTCTAAAGCAGTATTTTTCCCCTTATTTTGGATTACAATCCAGTAGAGAATGAAAGTGGGCTTTCTACACTTCCACCCTCGTGAGAGATAAGCCATAATTTCAAAAATACATTTCATTATAAAGTTTATGGCACATAGACAACAAAACATAAGGCTTATACGCTTCATCTCTTATACAAACCTTATATAATCACTATCGTTTTCCCCTGATATTCTTCATTTATTCCTTCATTTTCACATTCCAGTCAATGCATCTGTTTTCATATTATTTTCACCAGCAACATAAACATTCTTTATATTGAATGATTGCACCAGGTGAATTCCATCTGAATAGTATTGCATTTCAGGTTTTAAACTTTTTAATTAGTAATAACAGATTACAGTGAGTATAGATTAATATTTCATTATATCCCTGTCAGAAAGACTTTGAAATGTTGAAAAATCAAAAATAATCCCAAAGTCTCCTTTTCTACCAGCGAGTACTTCCACTCATAATAGTTTAACATTTTTTCGAAGTTCTCCATAGACTTCTCTATTCCTGATAAATCATCTTGCACTTATTCCCAAATCACCAGGAACAACTGGTCAATTGAAAAGCCAGTCGAAGGACTGCACCTGGGCAAAGCTCCCCTAAATATGTATACATGGAGCCAACATGTCCAGCAATTTTCCCCACTGCTTGAATATGGTAACGCCATTCATACAATTCATAATGAGTTCCAGTAATTCATTTTTAAAGCTACAACATCATCTTCTGTTGTTCTTCACATGTTGTGGAATGTGAGATTTATTTTAAGAGTTTCAATTTTGAACTGCTGGCATTTGGATTTTTCTCATGTAATGAAGTTGTCACTGTTTTTTTAAACCAGGATTGTAGACCAGAATATGTAAGAGTGCAACTGACTGGGACCCTCCTGGAGTGATATGAGGAATGTGCTTATATTGGGAGAGTTTTACGAACTAATGAGAACAAATATTGAATATCAGTAGCTTGCTTTTGGTTAAAAAAATCAAGAAGTGATTTTTATTTTGAAAGAAAACATAGACTGAAGCGTTTTTACTTCAAATTTTGGGTGGAAATAGAGTTTTTTTCCTGGAAAAAGGAGTTAGGCCAGAATAGTCAGGAAATAGGTTACCACAGTTCAAGGATTTTAGTTTGAGAATTCCAAATCAGAAGTGTTCGATTAGAAACTTGAAAGGGTCATTTACAGCTCAGAACATTTAAGCACAGTTTGTGAATAATCAAGGAAGAGGCTATCAAGCACTCAAGACCAGACATTGAAAGAAACAGCTAAAACAAAGCTATAGATTTGATGGAGAAGGAAACCTTTTGGTATTTGTGCACTGCAAAGTGATGGTGTCAGGAATAGATAGGATTTTATATTGTTGTGTCATAGAGATGTACATCATGGAAACAGGCCCTTCGGCCCAACCTGTCCAGGCCGATCAGATATCTCAACCCAATCTAGTCCGACCTGCCAGCACCCGGCCCATATCCCTCCAAACCCTTCATATTCATATATCTTTCCTAATGCCTCTTATATGTTGCAATTGTACCAGACTCCACCACTTCCTCTGGCAGCTCATTCCATACACATACCACCCTCTCTATGTGAAAATGTTGCCCCTCTCACGCTAAACCTATGCCCTCTAGTTCTGGACTCCCCGACCCCAGGGAAAAGACTTTGTTTATTTACCCAATCCATGCCCCTCATAATTTTGTAAACCTCTATAAGGTCACCCCTCAGCCTCCGACCTCCA
>NC_057724.1:26285453-26306515 GCF_004010195.1 Chiloscyllium plagiosum
CTCCAAGGTCTCTTTGTTCAGCAACACTCCCTAGGACCTTACCATTAAGTGTATAATTCCTGCTAAGATTTGCTTTCCCAAAATGCAGCACCTCGCATTTATTTGAATTAAACTCTATCTGCCACTTCTCAGCCCATTGGCCCATCTGGTCAAGATGTTGTTGTAATCTGAGGTAACCCTCTTTGCTGTCCACAACCCCTCCAATTTTGGTGTAATCTGCAAACTTACTAACTGTACCTCTTATGCTCGCATCCAAATCATTTATGTAAATGACAAAAAGTAGAGAATCCGGCACCGATCCTTGTGACATTCCACTGGTCACAGGCCTGCAGTCTGAAAAACAACCCTCCATCACCACCCTCTGTCTTCTACCTTTGAGCCAGTTCTGTATCCAAATGGCTAGTTCTCCCTGTATTCCGTGAGATCTAACCTTGCTAATCAGTCTCCCGTGGGGAACCTTGTCGAACACCTTACTGGTCTTTGAAATTGTGTTATGTATAAATAGTTTGGTTTGTTCTGTTCTTTCTTAATTTCCTCTTTGCAATAAACTTCTGATTTTTTCCTTAAAACCAAATCTGCAGCATCATACGCCTATGTTTCAGTGCAAAAATATCATATAAAATAAAACAAAATAATATCTATCAAACCACAATTCAGTTTGTGATCTGATTTGTCTGTTAGTAGCATTGACTGGGATCATAATTCTTGGTTTAAAAAATATTTTAGTCCATAATCCAAGCAAAGGTGATAGTATTTTGTAACAATCACACCTAAATCTGTCTTTGTTCCAGATTCCATCCAACTTTCTTCTGAAAAATACACACAATGATAGATCATATGGTCACTATAAATTGTGAAATCTCCTGAACTTGTATATCAATATCTGAATTGAACAAAAATAAAGATTAAATGTATTGAACTGTTGTGAGATTTGTGCTTAAAGTTCTAAATCAGTCCATGGCAATTTTGATGAGGAAGGGGCATCTGGAGTGTGTGCCAGACTCCCTGTCCCTTTGCCCTTTGTTCTTAGGGCACATGGGAGTAGGCTTGATGGGGTGTAGAATGCACGCTTCTCCATCAGATCCTGCAGTCTGGCAGTTGCCAAACTGTCCAGGGAGGCAGAGAGATGGTTCCATGCTTCTCTGCACTGCTATAGCTTCTGGCCAATAAGGGCTACTGCATCCCTCAAAGTGAACACTAGACCGCATGGAGGGAATCCCTTCAAACATCTCACACAACTCAAACCTGGCTTAAAAAAATAATGTAAGAATCAGCTCACAGAATGTGTGTATCACAGAAGGAGGATCTTAGACTGGATTTTCTCTGTGTGGAAGTGAGAAAAATCATGATCTGCAACCAATTTTAGGATTCCAAACTCTATTCCCACTGTCCCAACATTCAACAACACAGGCCAACAGGTACAGGCTCATGTAGATTGTGAGCCTGCACTCTGTTCTCCCAATCCAGTGGCTTCCTAATGGTGATTGGCATCCCCTAGCACCCAACAATGTTCAAGGAATTTTGGGCAATTTCTCTGTTACCTGCCGCACTTGCAAAGTAATAAAGAAAGACTGCAGAATCCCAAGGTGCAAAGGGATTTCAGTGTTCTCATGCATGAGTCACAAAACATTAGTATCAAGATACAGCAAGTGATTAAGAAAGCAATGGACATCTACATTTCATTACCAAAAGAAAGTGAACTAAACTACAAGGTGGTTACGCTTCAGTTGTACAAGGTATTGGTGAGACCTCATCTCGAATATTGTGTGCAGTTTGGTCTCCTTACTTAAGGAAGAGTGCAAAGCAGTGAAGGTATTTCAAAGGAGGTTTACCTGATTGATGCTTGCACAGAGCAAGTTGTCTTCTGAGGAAAGATTAGATATACTGGGCTTATTTTCACTGGGAGTTTAAAAAGTGTGGGGTGATTTGATTGCTGTCTATAGGATCCTGATTGGTCTTGGTGATGTGGACATGGAAAGGATGATTCCTCTTATGTTGAGTCCAGAACTAAGAGTGGTTGCTCTTGTAAATGAAGATAAGTGGGAGGAAGATAGGATGAAGAAACATGAATAGTTCCCTGCTCTTGCTCCACCATTCCAGGTCATGGTTGATCATCTCCCTCAATAATATTTTCCTGAGTTGTTATCTTATCCTTCAATGTCATTATTATCTCGACTCAACAGCAGGACAGATCAGCAGGAGAAGCTTCTACAATCTGAGCAGCAGGACAAAGCAGGTGAAAAATCATTAAAGGAACAATCCAGAGGCTGAGGAACAGCCAGCAGCCCAGCATCTACTGAAATGAAAATGAAACCGAGCAGGAAGCAATCTCTGATGAGGGAAAGCCATGGTATACATTCTACTGCTACAAGAATCTTTTGAACATGTGGGAGACCCATGACAAGTCAAGAAGTAGCAGCGATGTGGTTTCTGAAGTAAAAGTAATTAATTACATTCAGGTACATTTCAAGGTTAACAGCCAAATCACAAAAGGACCAGGTTGGCACACTACTCTGCATTCAGCAATATTGCAAATAAGATTTTAGCGAGGCGGGGGGTAATTTAAGTAATTGCTGTTTATGAAGAAGTTAGCGGAGCACTTAATGATATTTCAGCATTTGGTGAATAAAATGAGAGTAAAATTTAATAAGCAGAAGCAAAGCCCAGGGAGAACATAAATTCATTTATCAATGACCTATTTTACTTAGCAGATAACTGAAAATTTGGGACATTTAAAGATGACCCTGCTTAATGATTTTTTTGAAAAAACTAACATGTTTACAGGGCACACCATGGGTAGAGTTTGGAAGCAGTCTTGCTGAATTTTTACAGTCTAAGCAAGATTTAACTTTAGCAAAAATGATGCAATGTGTGAGACTTGTTGAAGAAAGGAAAAAGAACAGAGACTTTATTCCAAATGTGAGAGAGAGACAGAGATTTTATAGAAACAAATTGAGGCAGTACAACATGTGAAAGGACAACAAAGCTAAGATCAGGCAAGCATGAAGAAAGGGCAACATATGCTTCTCTGCAGTGATCTCACTTTGGAGGAAAGAGGCTGTATCCATAATAAGATTTTCCAGCCCAGAGTGCAGAATGCCTGCAGGAAGATTGGATGTTGTCAGATAGTCTATCTTGTTAAAAAGACTTTGACCTCCCAAACTGAAGGAAAATCCATAAGAAAAAGTAATATCTAAGGTAACAAATATGAGAAATAACAGAATCAACAGGGACATAGTGGAGTGCTGAAATAAAAGTAAATAGACACTAAATGAATTTTAAACTTGACTGGGTGGAGGTGCATCAGTCCTCTCAGGTACATTAAAATGCTGAATTCAGAAACAGTCAGGTGATCCCCTACTCAACTCCAGGGACCATAGTTATCCAACTAAAAGTAAAAGGAAGTTAATGCACAACAGCACTATAAAGACTGAGAAATCACTGAGATACTCAACATGATTCAAAATATAGAATGTTCTTTACCGAAAAATTGGCAGAGTTGCAGTACAGTGAACTGCCAAGAAAAACAAAATGGCGAATTCATAACTGAGGTGTCATTAGATAGAGTCATACAGCAAGGAAACAGGTCTAATTCATCCATGCCGACCAAGTGTCCCAAATTAAACCAGTCCCATTTTCCTGTGTTTGACCCATAGCTCTCGAAAGCTTTCCTATTCACATTACTGTCCAAATATATTCTAAATGTTGTAACTGTACCTGCATCTATCAGTTCCTCTGGCAGTTCATGGTAGATACAAATCACCCTCTGTGTGAAATTGCTGTCCCACAAGTACCTTTCAAATCTTTCTACTCTCACCTTAAAATTATGCCTTCTCATTTTGAACTCCCCTACTCCAGGGAAAAGACCTTTGCTATTCACCTAATTGATGCCCTTTGTGATTTTATAAACCTCTATAAGGTAACCTCTCAATCTCCTATGCTCCAGTGAATAAAGTACCTGCCTCACTTTATAACTCAAACCCTCCAATTCTGGGAACATCCTTGTATATCTTTTCTGCATCTTCTCCAATTTAATTATATCCTTCCTATAGCAAGGCAACCAGAAATGTACACAGTACTCCAAAAGTGGCCTCACAAATGCTCTGTATAATTGCATAATAATGTCCCAACTCCTATAGTCAATGGTCTGAGCAATGAAGGCAAGTGTGCCAAACATCTTACCACCCTGTCTACCTGCAAAGCCACTTTCAAGGAGAAGGTCCTACCACTAACTGTGTAAGTCATGCCCTTGTTTGTCTTACAAATATACAACACCTCACATTTATCTAAATTAAACTGCATCTGCCACTGCTCAGTACATCCACCCAGCTGATCAAAATCCTGTTGTAACCTTTGATAACCTTCTTTGCTGCTCAGTGTACCACCAATTTTGATGTCATATACAAACTTACTAACCATGTTTCTATATTCTCATCCAAATTGTTTATATGTATGACAAACAACAGTGGACCCAGCACCAATCCCCCTGCAACACCACTGGTGACAGGCCTTCAGTCAGAAAAGAACCCTCCACCACCACCCTCTGTCTCCTACTGTCAAGCTAATTTTATATCCCATGTGATCTAACTTGATTAACCAGTCTACCATGCGTAACCTTGTCGAAGGCTTTACTAAATTTCATGTAGACAACATGTAACACTCTGCCCTCATCTATCTTCTTGGTCACATCCTTAAAATTGTCAATCACATTTGTGAGACATGATTTCCCTCAGACAAAGCCATGCTGACTATCCCTAAACAATGTTAGCCTCTTCAAGCGCATGTAAATTCTCTCTCTCAGAATCCCCTCCAACAACTTACCCACCACTGAGAGACTCACCAGTCTATTTGGGGCGGCATGGTGGCTCAGTGGTTAACACAGCTGCCTCACAGCACCAGGGACCCCAGTTCGATTCCCATCTCGGGCAACTGTCTATGTGGAGTTTGTACATTCGCCCTGTGACTGTATGGGTTCCTCCAGGTGCTCTGGTTTCTTCCCACAGGATTACCTCAGATTACAACAGGATCTGGACCAGATGGGCTGAGAAGTGGCAGATGGAGCTTAATTCAGATAAATGAGAGGTGCTGCATTTTGGGAAAGCAAATCTTAGCAGGACTTATACAATTAATGGTAAGGTCCTAGGGAGTGTTGCTGAACAAAGAGACGTTGGAGTGCAGGTTCATAGCTCCTCGAAAGTGGAGTCGTGAGCTACAGGGAGAGGCTGAACAGGCTGGGGCTGTTTTCCCTTGAGCATCGGAGGCTGAGGGGTGACCTTAGAGGTTTACAAAATTATGAGGGGCATGAATAGGATAAATAGACAAAGTCTTTTCTCTGGGGTTGGGGAGTCCAGAACTAGAGGGCATAGGTTAAGGGTGAGAGGGGAAAGATATAAAAGAGACCCAAGGGGCAACATTTTCACACAGAGGGTGTACGCGTATGGAATGAGCTGCCAGAGGATGTGGTGGAGGCTGGTACAATTTCAACATTTAAGAGGCATTTTGATGGGGTATATGAATAGGAAGGGTTTTAAAAGGATATGGGCTGGGTGCTGGCAGGTGGGACTAGATTGGATTGGGATGTCTGGACGGCATGGACAAGTTGGACCGAAGGGTCTGTTTCCATGCTGTACATCTCTATGACTCTATGTGCAGGTCAGGTGAATTGTCAATGCTAAATTACTCATAGTGTTAGGTGCATTAGTCTGGGGTAAATATAGGGTAGGGGAATGAGTCGGGGTGGGTTGCTCTTTGGAAGGTCGGTGCGGACTTGTTGGGCTGAAGGGCCTGCTTCCATACTGTAGGGAATCTAACCTAATCTGTAGGTCCCAGGCTTCTCTTTACAGTCTTTCTTAAATAAAGGCACAACATTAGCCAGCACCAGTCTTCTGAGATCTCACCCATGGTTGTAGATGATATAAACATCTCTGTTAGGGGCCCTGCAATTTCTTCCCTAGCTTCTCACAATGTCCTGAGGATACACTTGATCAGGTCCAGAAATTTATCTACCTTTATGCTTTTTAAGATCTCCAGCACATCCTCATCTGTAATTTGGACTGTTTTCAGGGTAGATAGCTTACCACATAGCCTCAGGAGCCATCAATGCCACATCAATTTGCCTGTTCACACCAAGAAAGTTCTCGCCATCTACTTTTGAAAATGGTGAATCATGGCACTGAGGTTATACCTCACCAAGGATTGATATCATGAGTGACCAATACAACAACAAATTAGTATCAGTTCTGAAGAAGAGTCATACCAGACTTGAAACATAAAACTCTGTTTCTCTCTCCACAGATGCTTCCAGACTAGTTGAGTTTCTCCACCCATTGAAAAATGCAATGGTGCTTTAGTTTCTCATGACCACAGGCCACTACTCCATAGTACTGTAGACATTTTTAACTTGTCATTTCATAATGCATTTTTTTTTTACAAAGGATTGGTACTGGGCTGATTTTTTTGAAAAGTTTAGTGCAGTTGTAAATTAAATGGCTGTGTGGAGAGAATCACATTGAATATCACATATATGGATGTGAAGCTGCCTTCAAACAACAGTCCATCAAAGGCAGGGAAGAGCAAATAAAAATAGAACTAGATTGTGATCTCTTGTGATTACAGAGATAATGGGGGGTCTGACAAATCCATGATCAGCAGCAAGCCACCCCCTATGATAGTATCATAAAACTGAAGCTAAATTTTGTGTTTTCCCTTTGAAGAATACAT
Source organism: Chiloscyllium plagiosum (assembly GCF_004010195.1). Taxonomy (NCBI): domain Eukaryota; kingdom Metazoa; phylum Chordata; class Chondrichthyes; order Orectolobiformes; family Hemiscylliidae; genus Chiloscyllium; species Chiloscyllium plagiosum. The sequence goes on from NC_057724.1 coordinate 26,292,174, forward strand.
AGGGCAAGGATAAGCTAGTTTCAACTCTACTGGAGTATATTAGTGGAGTCAACATTTTCCTACTAGTTTAAGTTCAAGTATTAGCATCTGTGATGGTCACAGTCAAGGAACTATCCCCTTATCACCTCAGTATTACATATAAGACTCTTCTCACATTGATAGCATTCAGCAAGGTAGCAACAAGACCAGACAGAAGGGAACCAGAATGGCAAAAGGACTGTCTATCCTGCAAGTGAAATTCAATCACAATCAAAAAGAATTATAATTTACAGAATGTATATTGAATTCTGACATATACCTCAAGTATTCAACTTTCGACTCTTCGCAAACAATTCAGAGACAAATGTCAACATTTTTTTAAAACTTGCATTTTTTTTGACACCTCTTATTTCGAACCTATGTGTTTGCATGTATGTTACTTTACAAGTTCTTCTCAAGTTTAGAAATTAATAAATTCATTCTTTATTAACTCATGAAAGCCTGGTTAATTTAGCTCCTTTTAAAAGAGAAGTTCATTTGGATCTGGGAGAGAAAGATCCATTTTTAAATTGACCTTGTTGCCACCAACAAAGGAGACATGAATGTGTGAATAAAGAGGTGGAATCACTTCCACTTTTATCAGCCAGGAACAGTTTTGAATACTTCATCTGCACATGTAACAAACCAGGAAACCTCACCCAAGGGCTGAGTGTAACAACTTTGACACTTCATCGGAAAGGTGACCGATCCAACAATATGATTCTCCTCCAGTCTTACGTTTTCAATCTACATTATTTGCTTAGGTTTGTAAGGAGACTTGAACCCATAATCTCCTGACTTAGAATTAAGAATGCTAACACTGAGCCAAGAAAGTGACGTATTTTGACAGTAACTATATTGGTCAGCAACTAGTGCATGGAAAATGTAAAGTACAGATATTGCAGTATAAAGATAGTGTGAAGGAGACTGAAAAATATTAACATAGTCTGTTTTACAGACTGAAGGGAGCTGAAATATTAGTCAAATTCTATTACAGAGAGAAATTACAAATTTGTAAATATTGGGTATGCTCCATCAACACAAAAGTAATTTGTACTGATGATTTCTACAATAAAAATTACGATATCCAACAGCTAAGCAATGACGTTGATATCAGTTCATTGTCTATGAATGATGTAGCATTCAATTTGTATCATGAGGAACTTGAAAAAAAGTTCTTAACAACTGAGAAATTAAGATGAATACAAAGATAAATAATTTTCTAATTTAAAGATGTTGCAAAGAGAACTAGCAACTTCATGTTTAAATATTTAATTTTTTTCTTCTGACATGAAGATATCAATGGTCCAGTATAATTTCAAACTTTCAGACCACACAAAACTTAAAAGTATCATGAACTGAGAGAGTAATAATGATATAGCACACAAGGATATAGAATAGGCAAACCATTGCACCAATGCAGGTGAAATCTAATGGAGAGCCTGATAAATATGAATGTGAAGTTTACATTTTGGTAAGATTTTTCAAGATGGCAGCCAGTAACTAGTGGAGTTCCATAGGGAAACAAGTTGGAACTTTAACTATTTATGTGATACATTAATGATCTGGCCAAAGTAACTGACGTCATTATTGCTAAGTTTGTAGATGACATAAAGGTGAAGGGGCAGGTCATATTGAGGAAGTGGGGAGGCTGCAGAAGGACTTGGACAGGCACAGAGATTAGGCAAAGAAGTGGTTGATGGAATATAATGTGGGAAACTGTAAGGTAGGAAGATTAGAGGCATTGACTATTTGCTAAATGGGGAAAGGCTTTGGAAATCTGAAGCACAAAGAATTTTAGGATTCCTGGTCCTAATTCTCTTTTGGCTCAGTTGGTAGTTAGGAAGGCAAATGCATTGTTAGCATTCATTTCAAGGCGGATAGAATACAGGTATATTTGAAGTCACAAGCTTTCAGAGAGTTGCTCCTTTGTCAGTTGAAGTGCCTGACTTCACCTGAAGGAGCAGTGCTCCATTGGCTTGTGATTTCAAATAAACCTGTTGGACTACAATCTGGTGTCATGTGACTTCTGATTTTGGAATATTGTGAGCAGTTTTGGGCCTGTATTGAGGGAGCGATGTGCTGGCATGGGAAAGGATCCAGAGGAGGTTTACAAGAATAAACCCAGGGACAAAGGGCTTGTCACATGAGGAGCAGTTGAAAACTCTGAGTCTATACTCAGAGTTTAGAAGGTTGAGGGGAAATCTCATTGAAACTTAGAGAATACTGAGAGGCTTGGATAGAGTGGACATAGAGAAGTTGTTTCCACTAGTCGAAGAGACTTGGACCTAATGGCACAGCCTCAGAGTAAAGGGATGACCTTTTAAATCTAAGATGAGGAGGAGCTTCTTCAGCCAGAGAGTGGTGAATCTGTGAAATTCATTGCCACAGAAGGCTGTGGAGGCCACATTATTGTGTGTATTTAAGACAGATTCTTGATTGCTAAGGGGATCAAGGGTCACAGGGCTGAGAAGGCAGGAGAACTAGATCGAGAAACATGTCATTCATAATAGAATAGCAAAGCAGACACGATGGGCCAAATGGCCTAATTCTGCTCCTATATTTTTATGGTATAAGCCTATCATTAAGGATATGGAAGATGAATTGAGCAAGTATTTTGCTTCAGTTTTTCACTGTATTCACTTCCAGTAACATCACAGAAATAATTGTAAAATGGGAAATGGAAGAGAGCAGTAAACCCAAGAACATTACAATAAGGAGGGAAAGTAATGCTGTGAAAATTGTTGGAACTGGGGGTTGACAAATCTCAAGTCCTGAAAAACTTCATGTTAGGTTCTGAAAAGACACGATTAGTGAGGTAGTTGATGCATTGGTTTTAATATTTCCAAATTACCCAGATGCAATGAAAATTCTTGTATTTGGAAAATAGTGAATACAATTGCTTTGCTCAAAAAGGGACAGAGATAATAAGCAGAAAATAACCTGCCAGTGAGCTTCACATTTATTGCAGGAAAATTTCTTACGTTATTGTTTAAGGTGTTAAAGCAGTGCAAGGAGAAAAGTTTGGGGTAATCAGGAGAGTCAAATGGTTTTTTTCAAAGGGAAATCAAACTTAAATAATTAACTGGAGTTCTTTGACGAAATAACCTATGTTGTGGATAAAGGGGAACCAGCTGATGTAATGTACTGAGATTTCCAAAATGCTTTTGATTAGGTGCCACATCAAATATTATTGTGAAAAATAAATGCTCATGTTCCAGGGCAACATATTGGCATGGAGAAAAGATTATCTAGTTAACATGAAACAGGAGCTAAGATATAAATTCATCATTTTTTGGTTGCCAGTCGGTAACAATTGCTGAGCCACAAGGATAAGTGCTGGGTCTGTACATTTTACAATTTATATAAATGGCTTGGATACAGGAGCCAAAAGGTACAGTTGCTAAATTTGCTGATGACACAAAGATAGATAGAAAAGCAAGCTGTAAAGAGGATATAAGGTGGCTACAAAGGGATGTAAGTAAATTGTCAATGGACAAAGATCTGGCAAGTGCACTGTGATGTGAAAGAAAATGTGTAATGGTCCATTTTGGCCAGAAGAGTAAAAAGGAAGCATATTATGTAAATGGTGAGAGATTGTAGAATTCCAAGGTACAGGGGGAACTGGATGTTCTAATTAATGAATCACAGTAAGTTAGTATGTACATACAACAAGTAATTGGGAAAACTATGAAAATTTTGTTGTTTTTTATGATAGAAATTTAATAAAAAGGCATAGAGATTAACACCAGTTCTGTAGGGCATTGGTGAGACCACATTTGGAGTATTGTGTACAGTATTGGTCACCTTATTTAAGGAAGCCATACCAAGAGCTATAATAAGCCTGCTGGTTTTTAACAATTAGAATTTAATTGTTAATGCACTGGAAGCAATTCAAAGAAGGTTTGCTGGGATAATACCTGAAGTGGACAGGTTTACTTGTAAGGAGAGGTTGGACTGGCTTGATTCTACTGGAGCTTAGAAGAGTTAAGAGGCAATTTGTTTGAAACAGGCACAATCTTGCAGACTGTTGGCAGAGAGAATGTGAAAAGGAGGTTTCCTTTTGTGGCAGAATCTAGGCTAGAGGTCACTGTTTTAAAATAAGAGGTCGTCCATTTATGGAAACCATGGGAATAATACTTGTCTCTTGGCGGATCATGACTGTTTGGAATGACCTCCATCAAAATGCGGTTGAAACAGTCTTGAATATTTTTAAGCAAAGGCAGATGTAATCTTGATAAGCAATGGGTATGAAAGACTGATCACAGTAGGAGATAATCATAGAATTCCTAAAGTGTGAGGGCAAGCCATTTGGCCCAAGAAGTCCACATCGACCCTCTGAAAATCATCCCATCCAGACCTACATCCCATATTTTATCCCTGTAACCCCACATATCCCATGGCTAACCCACCTAGACTGCACATCCCTGGACACAATGGATAATTTAGCATGTCCAATCCATCTAACCTGCACATTTTTTGATTGTGGGAAGAAATCAGAGCACACGGAGTAAGCCCACAAAGACACAGGGAGAACGTGCAAACTCCACACAGATAGTCACCCAAGGCTGGAATTGAAACCAGGTCCCTGGCGCTGTGAGGCAGCAGTGCTAACCACTGAGCCACTATACTGCCTCTAATGTAAAGTTGAGGTCGTGATCAGATCAGTCCTGATCTTACTGAATAGAAAAGTAGACCCGAGGGGCAGAGTGGCCTACTCCTGTTCCTAATTTGTACGTTAGCATTACCCAGCACTACTATGCCTTGAGGAAATGAAGCTTGGTAAAATGGCCTATTAATGACTGCATTCAATTTTCCAATGTTTTCATGATGCATGGTTATGACCTCAAAACTATTTAATGATTATCTAAAACAACAAATATCATGTAGGGTCTATAATGTTTCAGTGTATTTACTCAGTATGAAAACCATGTGAGCCAGCTTAGATTTAGTAAAGCTCACTAATTTTCTCCCTTTTGCTCTGAAGTGTTTACTCCTTGTTGGAATATAGTTGTAATAGTGCTGCTCATTCGACAGTACCTTCCCAGGCTTTGTTCATAATTAGTGATATCATGAGCCATACACACCTGTTTGTATTTAACACTTAAAATTTAATGTCAGCATTAATTAAACTATCTTGTTTAAGTAACTATTATTAAAGTGAATAATTCAATATGAGAATTTAAGTATAGTGATTGGCTATAAGCAAGTTAAGAGGGCTACATAACTAAGTGTCATCTATCGCCATGGTGATGCTTATGAGCAACTGATTCTCCAAATGCGGGAAAGGAGCAAAATATCTGTTTATTAGATTCAGATGTATTCAGCTTAAGAAACTTATGTTTAAAAATTAATTCTTGGAAGTCATTACAACATAAACATGAATGTGACATGACAATCTATGCAGTGAAAAAAATCATACTATTTTGTTGGATTTATGGGAGTATGTGGCATTTGCACTAATTCAGTAGAATGTTAAAACACAAAAAGTGGCTAATCATTTAAATAGAAATGATTACTTCTGCCTCTGAGTGTTGCTACCAGGTTAGTCCATTGATGCAATGTATCAGGGAATTTTTTTATGTCAATAGTTATAAATTATTGATCTTTCAGAGAGGTTTGTACATTATTCACTTACTGTTTCTTTACACTGTTTCTATCATAGCATCAGCCAGCATGGAAACAGACCGTTCAATCCAACTCATCCACCCCAACCAGATATCCCAATCTGACCTAGTCTCATTTGCCAGCATTGGGCTCATATCCCTCTAAACCCTTTCTATTCATATACCCATCCAGATGTCTTTTAAATGTTGTTATTGCATTTGCCACCACCACTTGCTCTGGCAGCTCATTCTAAACACGTAACACACTCTGCATTAATAAATTACCCCTCAGGTCCTTTTTAAGTTCGTCCCTTCTCTCCTTCAACCATGCCCTCTCGTTTTGGACTCCCCCACTCTTGGAAAGAACATCTTGGTTATTCACTCTATCTATGCCCCTCATGATTTTATAAAACTCTATAAGGTCACTCCTCAGCCTCTAATGCTCCGTGGGAAAAAAGTCCCAGCCTATTCAGCCTCTCCTTATGTCGCAAACCCTTGAATTTCAGCAACATCCTTGTAGATCCTTTCTGCACCCTGTCAAGTTTACCAACATACTTCCTGCAGAAGGGGAACCAGAATTGTACACAGTATCTTAAAAGTGGCCTCACCAATGTTCATATACAGCCGCAACATGACATCCCAATTCCTGTAATCAATGTTCTACAAATGAAGGCAAGCCTTCTTCACCACCCTGTCTACCTGCAACTCCACTTTCAGGGAACTGTGCAGCTGGATCCTTAGGCTTCACTGTTTGGCAACACTCCCCAGGGCCTTCCCATTAACTGTCTGATCTGTCTTACCAAAATGCAACAATTCACATTTATCTAAATTAAACTCCATCTGTCATTTCTTAGTCCACTGGCCCAGTTGATCATGGTCCCTTTGTATTCTAAGATAATCTTCTTCATTGTCCACTACACTACCTGTTTTGGTGTCATCTGCAAACTTATGAACTGTACCTCCTATATTCACATCCAAATTATTAAAATAAATGACAAAAAAAAAAAGTGGACCCAGTCTTTGTGGCACACTGCAGGTCATAGGCCTCTAGACTGCAAAATAACCCTCCACTATCACTCTCTGTCTCCTACTTTCAAGCCAATTTTATACCTAATTGGCTAGCTTCCCCTGGATTCCATGTGATCTTATCTTTATAACCAGTTTACATGCAGAATCTTGTTGAACACATTGCAAAAGTCCATATGGACAATGTATATTGCTCTGCCATCACCAAACTTTTTTGTTCCCTATTTTAAAAAAACTCAATCAACTCCTGCTATATACCTGGCCAGCATCAATCCTTCAATATCTCTTTGCAAAAGCGCAGTTGATTTGGTCATTCCTAACACCCATTTGTGAGATCTTCTGTTTTGAATTTGCTGCTATACGTCATCTACAGTGAATACATTTCAGAAGCCCCTTATTGGTTATAAAATGCCTTGGGTCATCTTGAGTTTAAGAATGGTGCCAAAAATTATCCAATCCTATCTTTCTTTTGATTTTCTTGGAAAGTGAATGCCTTTGTCTCCATGGACTCTGCTGCTTTCATGGAAGCAAACGTGTGTTATTCTATCCTCATGGATTTTGCCTACCATGGCATCTGGGTGTTTGGTGTCTAAACTACAATCATAAAGCTGTTGTACTTAGTTAAATCATCTCACTCTTGAGTCTGCCACATCTCTATTCCCACCTTCTCTAAGGAAAACAATTACATGACTTTCAGGAGTTCCTATAAGTGCTTTATTTACATTTTAACAAATTGAAAAAAAATACAGAAATTGCTGGAGAAACTCAGCAGGTGTGGCAGAGAGACAGCAGAGTTACTGTTTTGAGTCCAGAGACTCTTCATCAAAACTGGTAACAGTTAAGAAAATATGGCCAATATTTCTGTCTCAAGCTTACTGTAGTTCTCCTGTAAAGCTCAGCACAAGCTACATTGCTGTTTGGAGGGCCCTGCACCCTTCAGGGGTCAACATTGAGTTAATTCATTTTAGAACCTGAACACCTTCTTCTGCATCCTTTACCTGACCCCACAACTGAGGCTCTGTCATGACATGTGCTGATTCCAGCAGCTATACCCATTTTTATCTACTTATGGTCCCCATTATCAGGTTTTAATTCTTCCTAGCTTACCATTATCCATCCTTTTGTCTGCCTGATATCTTTCTCTGCCTCTGTTCTCCATCTCTGACTATCCACTCACCCCTTTGCCCTCACTCTCTCCCAACCCTGATTCCCATCAGTTCTGATCAAGGGTCAGTGGACTTGAAACATTAATTCTGCTTTCTCTCCACAGATGCTGCCAGACCTGCTGGTTTCTCTAGAAACTTCTGCTTTTGGTTCAGATTTCCATCATCTGCAGCACTCTATTTTTATAAATAGAATATTGACTGTTGTTTTCTAGTACAGTTCTTTCAATTCTCTCATGTTTATTCTCAGTTACATCATCATTAACATTATATTACGTCTCCTCCCAAGTTTCTCACCACTCTTTTGATGACAGTTTCTACAATTACTTTAAACTGTTTACATTATCATTTAGCATTTCTGCTAAAGCTTCATTTTCAATTGTTGCATAGAACTGCTCTGTTTTTGTCAGTACTCCAGATGGGAAGTAGACTTGTTAATGAGCACTGAGCACAATCCCATGGGAGATATATTCAGAGAACTTTTTGACGATAGTCTGAAGCTGTGGTGAGCTAATACATCTGCAGTGACTGACTTCTCTTTTATTTTCCAAACTGCTCCCGACTCCAAAGTTAGTGTGGACCTCTTCTCAAAAGCTCTCAGATGTTGTGTGAAAGCAGAAGGATTTGGAATGATCTTCTCCACTTGGTTTACAATTTCTAAAAAGCATTGAATATCATTGACATCATTGGTTTTTGGTGGTCACTTCTTGCCTTTGTCCTCTGGGAATTTATTGTGATTCTCTCCCTTGGACAATGTGACTTAAGAATGTATAAAGTTTAATCTGAACAGTGACATTGTAGCAAAGTCACTAGTAATCCTGAACTCCCAGGCTAATTTCTGGGAACATGGATTTCAAATCCAATATGGCACATGGCACAATGTGTGTTAAAACATCTCTACGAAATGTGAAGTTACACACTTTGACACGAAAAATAGAAGAGTTGAATATTATTTAGATGGAGAAGGAACACAGAAAGCTGCAGCACAGAGGGATTTGGGGGCCTTCGTGCATGAATTACCAAAGCTACAATCTATGTTCATCGAGTAACAGACAAGGCAAATTGATTGTTGGCCTTCATTTCCAAGGGAAAGGAGGATAAAAGAAGGAAGGTTTTGCTAAAACTGTACAAGGCGCTGGCCAGGTCACATGTAGAATACTGCAAACAGTTTTGGTCCTGTTATGTAAGGAAAGATATATTAGCATTGGAGAAGTCCAGAGAAGGTTCACTTAGTTGATTTTGGGGTATGGAAGAATTTTAAAGAAGAGACTAGAACCAGCAGGCACTCTCAGAGTAAAGGATTGATCATTTAAGACAGAGATGAGGAGTTTTCTTTTGTTTAAGTCAATTGGCAGAATTCTTTGGAGCTGTGGAGCTTGGGCCATTAAGTATATTCAACACAGAGGTGGATAGATTATTTAGTCATTAAATGAATCAAGGATTATGGCAATGAGGCAGTAAAATTGAGTTCAGTATTATATCAATGAGTAGTGGAGAAGTTTTGACTGGCTGAATTGTTTACTTATGCTCTTAAGTCAAATGCTCTTGTGGCCTTATAGGACATGTTTCTTATCTTTGGGACTTGACATTTTTTATTGAGCATTGCTTTCAAACCTTCCTATCTTCTTTGATCATGCTCCTTCTAAGTCATACCATGTATCAGTGTGTCATCCATGTAATTGGTAAACTGCCTTAAAGGATTTGAGACACTGCATGCTAAAAGATTTATGGTGCTGATGCAATTCTAAAAGGCAGTCAATTGGAAACAAAAATCACTTGCATGGCTTGATACAACTTTCACTTGTAGTCTAGATGTATTTGCCAAAATCTGCTATCTGCATCAAATTTTGAGAAGAATCTACTACTGACTAGTTTTGCCAGATGGTTATCCATGGAAAAACAAAAGAGTGGTGTTCTCCCCAAACTACTTTGTTCAAATGCATTAGGGATACACAGAAACTGAGCCTCCCTGGATTTGGAAACTGTCACCTGCCCAATCGAATTAACATCAAGGGAAAGCAACAGCCGACACTTTAGTACAACAGAAAGTATATATTGGAAGCATTGCGTAGATTTTAAACTTATCAGGAAAGGAAGAACTAAGCAGCAAACTTCTAGGAATCACTTGAGAAAAGACATGCTAATATTAACTACTGGTCAGTGAAGATTTAAGATCAAGTACAGCATTACTTTGCAAAGACATGTTAAACCTGTATATCTTTACACACCTAGAAAGCTATCATGCAAAGGAAAGAAGTGCAGCTTCAGTGACACGAGATGAGTTTCATCCCTCCGAGCACTAAGACTACAGTGGTGATCTGGAATTGTTTCAGTTCCTGAATCTAAAGGTCCTTTTTGCACTTACGTAGACTGCACTCGATTTAATTAGATCATAGCAAGAAAGTATCCACTGTGGGTTAAAACGTGACATGTTTGTCAGAAAATATCTTGTTTACAAAATTGGGTGTAAACAGTAAACAAAAAAAGAACAAAGAATTACAGATGCTCGAAATCAGAAACACAAACAGAAGTTGCTAGAAAAACTCAGCAGGCAGCAGCGTCTTTGGCGAGAAGGCAGAGATAATCTTTTTAGTTTCAGTGAAATCCAAGTTCTGGAGGAGGGGTCGCTGCACCCAAAACAGTAACTCTATATTCTCTCCACAGATACTACCAGATGGGCTGAGTTTTCCAGCTATTTCTGTTTTTGTTTCTGGATATAAACAGCGGCTTTTTTCAGTTCCCATTGAATGAGAAGTCAAAATTAATAACAATCTGCATTGCTCCTTTTTATTTTAGTTGTTTATCATGTGGCATAATGTCAGTTGCAGAAATTTTCCAAAGGACTATGTTGAACATTCTACAGGACCTAAAGGCAGTAATATATCATATGGATGGCATCTTAATCAATAGTGAATCTGCCAAAGAATATAACTTAAGAGCTAAAGCAATTGTAAAATTTCTGAGGAAGAAGACCTGACATTGGATGAAAAATGGGAGAAAGTGAGCACTGCAGATGCTAGAGAATTAGAGTCAAAAAAGGTGCCACTGGAGAAGCACAGCAGGTCAGGCACATCCAAGGAGCAGGAGAACTGATGTTTTGGGCATAAGCCCTTTATCAGGAATGGGTGCTTTTCCAGCACCACGCTTTTACACACTAAATGAATAGTACGGATTCTCAATAATGTATATTTGTTTCTCCAGACACAGTGTTAGTAGCAAGGACATAATGGCAGACTCAACAGAATCTTCTCAAGAATATAGAAGGAGAATATGTTTGGTACAAAACCATGGGAAAGATATAATCATCTAGGGAGCTGATAATCAACGGGATTGTGTTTGCCACAAACTACAGAATGTACTATACACTAAAAGAATGAGGAATAATGGGCAGAATGACATGGGCTATGATGGGGTATATGGCAGAATTGAATGAGATGAATGACAAGGCCCCCCTCAATATTGAGAGCATCTTATGCCATGTGTTATGCTGTTCACAAGCATCATGCCAAGACTCTCATCAGGCAGTGGCAAGTCATGGTTTGGGAAGCCGGGAAAGCAGAAGTGGGGATAAGGACAGTGGTGGGGGAACCCTAAGGTATACGGTATGGGGGTGTACAGAACAGCAATAGAGGGTGTGGTAGGCTAAGGGAGATGATGGTAGCAGCAGTGGCCACCACCATGACTTCCACAGGTGGAGCACAGAGGAGCAGAGTGGGCATCAGTAAGGGTTTCAGTGCCAGGGACTATAATTGCAGACACTACAGACCTCTGCAGACACTTCTGCTTTCCTCTATTGCCAGCCTTGCTTTGTCACCCCTTCTAGCAGGGATCCACTCACTGTTCCTGCAGGACCCCTTAGAATCCTTTTGAAAGATTACCCAACAGACTCCCAGGTCTGTATTTGTTGCAGACTTGCTCCATCCAGGGAATGAGGCGTGACCTGTGTGGGATCTCTCAATCATGCATCAGGACAGTGACCGATGCCATTTGTGTAAGGTCACATTGGTTCATTTTGTTTCCAAATGCAGAGCTCAGTATTGCAGCCTGGGCAATTGGATTCAGGGACATAGCTGGCTTCTCCAAGGTATTGGGTACCATTGACTGTACACCAATGACACTGAGAGGCTATTTCACAACATTAGCAACAGCAAAATCTCAAAAAACTCAATGCAATACTTGCTTCACCAAAACAAAAGTTCAGCCCCTTATTTCTATTTGCCCAAGTCACTTGTCGGTCATACATTTGGATGAACCAGAATTTCATAAAAGACTAGAAACTATAAGCATCAAAGGCCATTGAGCCAAGAAACAAAAATTCAGAAAAAGACGATCTTCTAAGTTGGAAGGTTCATTTTCAGACGTTTCATCACCATACTAGGTAACATCATCAGTGAGCCTCTGGATGAAGCACTGGTGGCATGACCCGCTTTTTATTTATGTGTTTAGGTTTCCTTGGGTTGATGATGTCATTTCCTGTGGTGATGTCATTTCCTATTCTTTTTCTCAGGGAGTGGTAAATGAGATCTAAGTCAGTGTGTTTGTTGATAGATTTCCGGTTGGAATGCCATGCTTCTTGGAATTCTCATGCGGTCTCTGTTTGGTTTGTCCTAAGATGGATGTGCTGTCCCAGTCGAAGTTGTGTCCTTCCTCATCTGTATGTAAGGATATTAGTGAGAATGGGTCATATCATTTTCGGGCTAATTGATGTCCACATATCCTGGTTGGCTACTTTTCTGCCTGTTTGTCACAGTTCTTACAATGTATTTTGTAAATGGCATTAGTTTTGCTTGTTGTCTGTGTAGGGTCTTTCAAGTTCATTAGCTGCTATTTTAGTGTGTTGGTGGGTTTATTGGCTACCATGATGCCAAGAGGTCTGAGTAGTCTGGCAGTCATTTCTGAGATATATTTGATGTAGGGGACAGCGGCTAGAATTTCTGGAGAATTTTGTCAGCTTGTTGGGGTTTGTTGCTGAGAAATCGGCAGGCTATATTCATTGGGTACCCATTCTTTTTCAATACACCGTGTAGGTGATTTTCCTCTGCTCTGTGTGTTCCTCTGTGCTGCAGTATGTCGTAGCTCATTGAAATAATGTTCTAATGTAGCTTCATTTGTGGGTGTTGAGATTGCTTCTGTAGTTCAGGATTTGGTCAGTATGTGTTGTTTTCCTGTGGATGCCGGTTTGAAGTTCCCCATTGGCTGTTCCCTTTACTGCAATATCTAGGAATGGCAGTTTGTTGTTGTTTTCCTCCTCTTTAGTGAATTTTATGACAGTAATGGTGTTTATTGATGGTCTTGAAGGTTTCCTCTGATTTGTTTTGTTTAGTGATGACAAAGGTGTCAACCATGTGGCGGACCAAAAATTTGGGTGGATGGTTGACAAAGCTTTTTGTTCAAGTCTCTGCATTACTGCATCTGCTATGAACCCTAATATCTGAGGTCTCATAGGTGTTCCGTTGGTTTGTCTGTAAGTTTTGTTGTTGAAAGTGAAGTGGGTGGTAAGGCATAGGTCCACTAGCTTGATGATATTGTCCTTGCTGGTGAAGTTGGTGGTGTTAGGTGTATGTGTCTTTGATTCTTTTAATAATCTAGTCAGTGTCTCCTTGGCCAGGTTGATGTTGATAGATGTGAACAGCGCTGTTATGTCAAAGGAGACTCATGCCACTCCATCCACTCCACCCAAGAATTCCTGAAGACCATCAAAGACACCAAGCTGGAAGAGGATGAAATAATGGTCTCCTATGATGTAACAGCCCTGTTCACATCCATCAACATCAACCTGGCCAAGGAAACACTGACTACATTAGAAGAAACAAAGACACATATACCTAACACCACCATTTACTACCCTCTGAGAAAAAGAACAGGAAATGACATCACCACAGGAAATTAAGTCGCCACAGGAAATGACATCACCAACTTAAGGAAATCTCAACACATTAAAAAGCGGGCCATGACATCAGTGCTTCATCCGGAGGCTCATTGATTATGTTACCTAGTATAGCAATAAAACATCTGAAAATTAACCTTCCAGCTCAGCAAGCAAACCTACATCCGAAACCTCAGCCTGAGCTGCAAATCTTCTCAAAACCTGCTAACGATCTTCTAAGCTGAAAATGTGTTGCTGGGAAAGCGCAGCAGGTCAGGCAGCATCCAAGGAACAGGAGAATCGACGTTTCGGGCATAAGCCCTTCTTCAGGAATGAGAAAAGTGTGCCCAGCAGGCTAAGATAAAAGGTAGGGAGGAGGGACTTGGGGGAGGGGTGTTGGAAATGCGATAGGTGGAAGGAGGTCAAGGTGAGGGTGATAGGCCGGAGTGGGGTGGGGGCGGAAAGGTCAGGAAGAAGATTGCAGGTTAGGAAGGTGGTGCTGAGTTAGAGGGATTGACTGAGACAAGGTGGGGGGAGGGGAAATTTGGAAACTGGAGAAATCTGAGTTCATCCCTTGTGGTTGGAGGGTTCCTAGGCTGAAGATGAGGCGCACTTCCTCCAACTGTCGTGTTGCTATGGTCTGGCAATGGAGGAGTCCAAGGA
>NC_057724.1:26306729-26339127 GCF_004010195.1 Chiloscyllium plagiosum
TGTATATGGAGGTTGGTGGGGTGGTAGGTGAGGACCAGGGGGGTTCTGTCCTGGTGGCGGTTGGAGCGGCAGGGCTCAACGGCGGCGGAACGGGAAGTGGAGGAGATGCGGTGGAGAGCATTGTCGACCACGTCTGGAGGGCAAATTGCGGTCCTTGAAGAAGGAGGCCATCTGGGTTGTATGGATTTTGAACTGGTCGTCCTGGGAGCAGAAGGAATTGGGAATATGGGATGGCGTTTTTACAGGGGGCAGGGTGGGAGGAGGTGTAGTCTAGGTAGCTGTGGGAGTCAGTCGGTTTATAGTAAATGTCTGTGTTGATTCGGTCGCCCGAGATAGAAATGGAAAGATCTAGAAAGGGGAGGGAGGAGTCTGAAATGCTCCAGGTGAATTTGAGGTCGGGGTGGAAGGTGTTGGTAAAGTGAATGAACTGTTCCACCTCCTTGTGGGAGCACGAGGCAGTGCCGATACAGTCATCGATGTAGCGGAGGAAAAGGTGGGGTGTGGTGCCATTGTAGCTGTGGAAGATGGACTGTTCCACATATCCTACGAAGAGGCAGGCATGGCTGGGGCCCATGCGGGTGCCCATGGCTACTCCTTTGGTTTGGAGGAAGTGGGAGGATTGGAAAGTGAAGTTGTTCAGGGTGAGGACCAGTTCAGTCAGTCGAAGGAGGGTGTCAGTGGAAGGGTACTGGTTGGTATGGCGGGAAAGGAAGAAGCGGAGAGCTTTGAGTCTTTCGTGATGGGGGGTGGAGGTGTACAGGGACTGGATGTCCATGGTGAAGATAAGGGGTTGGGGACCGGGGAAGCGAAAATCATGGAGGAGGTGGAGAGCGTGGGTGGTGTCTTCTAAGCCTGACAAGTATCCAATAAAATTGAATCTGTAATGTCATAGACATGGAGAGAGAGGATGGAGTGGTATGTAAAAATGACTGCGAAAAGAATGGACCAAGAGTTGACAAGTGATGTATAATTAGGGCTTGTCTGATACCAAGTAAATAGCACCTGCCATAATAAAGATGTAAAAGAGCACGAGAGAGAGACCTGAGCAAGCTTGTTCATGGTTTCTGAAGAGTTGAGCATACTCCTGTAAATTGGTATACATTTCCTTCACATAGAATAAACCAGTTCCTGTTTAAATCTACTGAAGGCTCAATATTCTCTCCAAAGATAGACTAACAGACAACATCCAATATTCCTGAGTCACAGCAGTAATGCTTTAAATAACTGTTTCTCTAACTAGTAAAGTAGTTAAAAAACTAAGATGTAAAATAAAGCAGTTGGACATTTCAATATTTACTAAAAGAAATAAAGAACCAAGATTATTGGTGGAGAAACAAAATTATAGCAAGGACAGCAATCTGTTTTCTGAAAGTAAATCACTTAGAACAGTTGCAGAAGTTGCTGGCCTTAAGCACTTGTTTTATTTTGTTCCTTGCTTACTTTCTATAATCTTATATTAAATAGGAATGCTAAAGTTTTAT
Source organism: Chiloscyllium plagiosum (assembly GCF_004010195.1). NCBI lineage: Eukaryota > Metazoa > Chordata > Chondrichthyes > Orectolobiformes > Hemiscylliidae > Chiloscyllium > Chiloscyllium plagiosum. Next base: position 26,308,211 of record NC_057724.1, read on the forward strand.
CAGGTAAAAGGGTCCTTAAAGGTAGCAAAGAATGAGCCCCCATAAATTGGCAGTGGCTTTACTCCTTGCCAACTTAACTTCAGCAGAACAGTATGTTAGACAGGTGGTCATTCACACCATCAAACTACCACCAAATACAAATTTCAATTCTTGAATATCTCAGATACATGACCTGCAGGTACAACCTAAATCATCTTGACTAATAAAAAAAAATCAACAAATATTTTATTACTTGCTATCCTCTTCTACATTTTGAGATGTTTATACTTTAGAAAGAGAGAAACTCAAAAATGTACCCATTGAAGAATCATCATACATCCTCTTGATTTAACAGACTGACCTACGAAATGTCACTTGAGACCAAGCAAAATTTTTCAATATACAAATTCATTATAGATTCTAATTTTCTGCAGTTTAACATATGAGCTGCCTGTTATGTAATATTTAGACTATGATCTTTGTTTGTTTTGGAAAAAGTCTCAAAATGTGAAATCAGCCCATGTTATTCTTTCTGCTAGCCATTGGGAAATGCATATCTTTTAAAAATTAACAATTTCTATAAGCATCATAACATGTTCGATAGACTTTATTTTTTTTTGAAGCCACAAGTTGTTATCACTTACCTAGGCCATGCCTGTGTGTAGACATTGGTGGCATAATGGACCAGACCTTGGCTGTTGGATTGTAGCATTCTACAGTGTTGGATGTCTTTAATCCATCTCTCCCACCGACCACATACAGCTTGCTATCAATCACTGCCACGCCAAACTGTAGCCGTCTTCCATTCATTGTGCCGACTTGCATCCAATTGTTCGTCCTGAGATCATATCTTTCTACTGTTGTAGCCCCTGTAGAAATGTACAGTGGTATATCAGAGAAACATTGACAATTTTGGTTGCAACATTGTAAGTTTAGAAAGTTTAAATTCAGTAGTGTTATCAATCACTAGACTTAAAAAAAAATCAATGCTGAGTTGTTAGAAGTAACAGATCATCTGAAAGTGTATTTATTTATTTATTGTTGAAAGTAATAATTCATCCACAGCATACAATCATGGATAAGCAGAAAGGTGTAGAGATTAGTGTGGTACAATGAACTGTATAACAACATAATTCTGCAAATTGAAGTGGTGAAACGTGGCTCCTCCTTGAAATTCCTGTAGAAGATTCTACACCTACCTGTGTCCATCAGGAAAACACAGCATGACAGTCAAAAATTTGTGGGAGAAAAGGTCAAGATTTCCAAGTCACCATCATGGATCTCCTTGAAGTTAAGTAAGGATTAATTTTGGTGAGATCTGTACATCCAGTTTCATCATCGCAACTGAAGAAGGTTTATAAAAAATTACATAAGGGAAATGAGGGAAAGCATAAAACATTTAGAAGAGCACAGAGGTGTGTTTTGTCCAAATTTATAATACCCTTTGATGAAGTTCTTACTCATTTCACTCATATTGTTCTGATTTTTTAAACGGAAGAAGCAGCTACACTATGTCTACTCTATTGAATCCAAATAGTTGATAGGTCAGTGCAAAGGCTGTTGCAAAAAAAAATGTAAATGCTTAGTCTTTATAGGTTTAGTAACACATGCTTCAGTCGCCTATTCTTTCTTACCCTTGGTGGTGTCCATTCCTCCTACAGCGTAAAGTGCTCCAACTGTAGACTTTCGGGGTTTCGTTCTGGGACTTTGCATCATGGGTCGTCTCTCTGGCAACAAATGATACCTCATAGCTTCCATAAGTAGTTTTTGACAGTCCAGGTCATCAGCAAACATTGGATTGTTTTCCAAGTCAGCCAAAAACTATTAAGAAATATAGAACTCATCAGTCACCATTTGTCCACATAACTCATTGTAACATTCCAAACTAGTATTTCATTCGGTTTCTTAGGATACTGTTATATGTAATAACCTGCAGAGAATGCAAGTATAATTATGTAACTAATTACGATTTTTTTTTTAAGAGGTGGCTGTATTAATTTTGGGACTACAGCCGCTAACTGTTTGTGATACGCATATGGCATTTGGTGGGGGTGGTGGGAAGGGGGTTCTAGTTTATAAAGGTCCAACTTACAAATGCTCATTCTTACACACACAATCCCATACAGTGATATAATTTTGAAGACCCAACATATAAACATTTCATGAACTTGCAAATGGTTTCTTTGCATTGTCCTGTACTGTGTTCTGAAATACATACCAATCGACTTGCGAGCAGACTCCAGATCGGAAACCGTTTGCAACCTGGGGATCGCCTGAAGAGACTAGATTTTAACTGCAGTGACTTTAAACATGAAGGTAACAGAATCAAGCAGAAATTTTCTCACTTCTGAAGTAGACCTGGGTGATTTTAAATCTTGCCAGCCAATTTCCCACAGCTCCAGTTGGGAAATCAATTGGAAGTGGTGGGAAAGACCACATGGATGGTGGAATGGGCTCCAATGACATCACATGAAATGGAAAGGGGTGAGATGTGGGCAACCATAAATTTTCTCTCTTTAGATGAGGCCCCTAATCTTCATGAGGGCTAGAGGGGAACGCCACTCCTCCTGAGGATGCAAAGAGCATAAGCTGTTTGTGCCTCTCCTGATATCATTCAGGCTGTCTAATTTAAAACAAATCACATCAGTTGGTTCCTCCTCAACTGTAGGCCAGAGCTGAGCTGGGTTTGATCTGGAATCTTCACTAGCTACTCATTAGAGAAGATTACAGTTGGGATTCAAAGAGTCCTGGGGACTCCAGGGTGAATAAGTTATCTGGCAAATTTAACTGTCCAACCGTTCTGTTCCTATATGGTCTAATTGCTCTTGTGTTCTCATCAGAAACATGTACAGGATGAAGCACTGATAATGAAACATTACCATCACAATATTAGATTACTTCTTCAAAAGAAGTAAATATTAAATTCATGTAGTAGTTAACTCATATTAAATACTGTATGGAACAGTGTATTGACTATTTTCTGAACATTTACCTGTGGAGACAGCAAAGGCAGTCTGATGTAAGACAGGAGCATTGCAAGATCCTGTTGTCTCTTCTGTAAATCATGTTTTACCCACATCATCAAAGCTTGAAATATGGTCTCCTCATCAGGAACATTAATGTCATCACTAGCAAGGAGCTTCTCAATCTCGCTGGCAGGGAGCAGAAGAAACTCTTGGTTCTTAATCACTTCCATGAAATGTTCCTGCACAGCAATTCAATGAAACAAAAATTGGAGACAAGCAAATGTTTTTGACATAATATGTTGATAAAATTATAAGATTCTCTTTACCTTCATAAAATAAAACAAGAGTTGGCCACAACATTCCTGTTTGAGCATGGTAATAGGTTTTACTGAATATTGCTTCAATTTCTTTACTGTTAATCCAAGATATTATTGATTTCCAGAGCTATAACACAAAGTGCACTAAAATGACCTCAGCATACACTCTGATGCATGGTGAGATCAATCATCATGGATGATATCAGCTAATAGCACTAAGCAATGATTTAAAACTCTCCAGAGAAGCCCAGAGCAATCTTTACTGCACATGGAAACTCTAAGGTGAAGTCAACAGTAGTTTAATGATCCAGCATTTGAAACAAATTCTTGAGGGCAAGAGAAAATTTATGGTAGCGTTGGCAACATCCTACTCCAACTCTGACAGCCAAGAAGATCCAGAGTTCCAGAAGAAAGGAGCATTTAACCGATAGGTGCAAGTGAGGACTGCAGATGCTGGAGGATCAGAGTCGAGAGTGTGGTGCGAGAAAAGCACAGCCGGTCAGGCAGCATCCAAGGAGCAGGTGAATCGATGTTTCGGGCATAATTCTTCATCAGGTTTCTGATGAAGGGCTTTTGCCCGAAACATCGATTCTCCTGCTCCTCACCTGCTCCCTGACCTGCTATGCTTTTCCAGCACTACACACCGGACATTTAACCAATAGGTTAAATCCTAAAAATACAGGTACTAGAAAGTTTCAAGAACTGAAAAAAGATATGAAACAAATTTTATAAAGGAGCCAAGAGTGCTTTTATGCACAAATAAACACCTGCCTCAGGTGGAAGAGAGTCTGCTTCGGTACTTTTTTTTTCCCCAGTATTCTTTCTGCTGAATTATGCACTCCAACAGACAGAGCTAACCATGAGAGTGCTAACCTGAACAAATCAGCACAGTGGCTTGGATAGAAACATGTCGGATATCAAAAACTGCATTTATCAACTTGTGTGAACTTCAGGGATTCACAAAACAAATGGCTGGATTAACTTGGCTTATGTTCAACTAGTTATTCATCTTCCTACTATTTATACAATGTTGCTGACAGGGTAGGCTCCCTAATTATCTAATGAATAATTACTGGTCTGAAAAGCACATTGAGACATTTCAATATGATAGAAGTTCTGTATAAAGCCAAAACTTATAAACATCAATAATATTCTACACATTCCTCAGAAACATCTGCTCTTGTTTCTTTGACAGATCTGATTAAATAGCCAAGTCAGTCTGCCAATGGGGAGAAAAAGATACACAGAGAAAAACATATGGAACCAGTCTTCAATATATTGGATTGAATTAGAAACATTTATATGTGACACTACTCTTAATAAGTAAGAACTATATACAGGCCTTAATTCATAAAAATGACCAGACATTAACCAACTGCTCTGACACATATCTGTCAACCAACATTGATATAGATTCAGAAGCAATTGCCCTTCACTATATTTGATGTAAAATAGTTAATAACATTGGGACTTTACAAATTGGAGCATGAAGCTCAGGAATGTGGAAATAATGATACATTTCTGCTAAGAATTGATAGGGCCATAGTTGAAATGAGTTTTATTCATCATGGATCACTGATGGCCATTATTGCTTGCCAATCATTGATTGCCAAAGGCAAGTTGGTAATGGTGAGCTGCTCTTTTGAACAACTGTAGTCTTGTGCCATTAGATAGGAAGTTCCAGGATTTTGACAGTGAAAGTATGGTGTACAACTTGGAGAACTTAGAGGTGGTGAAATCTGGGGATATCTGCTGTCTCTTTTTTTCTAGATGGTTGAGGTCTTGGGTGTGGAAGATGCGATCGAAGAAGCCTTAGTAAATTGCTCCTGTTGATGATTCACACTACTGTCACTGTGTGCCAGAGATGGAGAGATGCATATTTAAGGTGATGAATAGGGTTTTGATGAAGTATGCGTTGAATGTTGATGCACTTCTTTAGTGTAATTGTGCATTCAATTTATCCAAGAAATTGGAGAGTATTCCATCATATTCTTGATTTGTGTCATATAGATGTTAGACAGGTTTTGAAGATTCATAACATGAGAAATTTATCACAGAATGCCTATCTCCTTTTTGTAACTACAATATTTACAAAATTGAGTTGCTGGTCAATACTCATTCCTAAATAGTTGGTGGTAGGGCATTCAGTGGTAGTATTGCCATCAAATGTCTGTGATGCGGAGGTGGTTAGATTATGTCTTGTTCAAGATTGCTATTGCCTGACAGGGTTTACTATGATTGGTAAATTACAATTTAAATTAACAACAATTAGGTGGAAAACCTGAACCTGTTGGCACAAGAGATCAGAAATAACAAACTATGGTATGTTTAAAATGTCACATGCAGTAAAGGCTTGCCCTATTCATAACTGTTAAAACTCAAACTGACAAGAATCTTCTGGAACTAACTTTTCTTTATGGGTACTGGGGTGCAAAAGATTGCTACTAAGGCCTCACCTGACTCTTAGCCTTTGAATTATAAAACAAACCCCATGCTCTCCTACGTTCACATCCAAATCATTTATATAAATGACAAAAATCAGTGGACCCAGCACCGACCCTTGTGGCACTCCACTGGTCACAGGCCTCCAGTCTGAAAAACAACCATCCACCACCACCCTGTCTTCTACCTTCGAGCCAGGTCTGTATTCAAATGGCTAGTTCTTCCTATATTCCATGAGATCTAACCTTGCTAACGGGTCTCCCATGGGGACCCTTGTCCAATGCTTACTGAAGTCCGTATAGATCACATCTACTGCTCTGACCTCATCATTGCTATTTGTTATTTCTTCAAAACACTCAATCAAGTTTGTGAGACATGATTTCCCACGCACAAAGCCATGCTGACTATTCCTAATCAGTCCTTGCCTTTCCAAATGCATGTAAGTCCTGTCCCTCAGGATTGTCTCCAACAGCTTGCCCACCACCAAGGTCAGGCTCACTGGTCTATACTTCCCTGACTTTTCTTTACCACCTTTTATAAACAGTGGCACCACGTTAGCCAACCTTCAGTCTTCCGGCACCTCACGTGTATCTATCGATGATACAAAAATCTTAGCAAGAGGCCCAGTAATCACTTCCCTAGCTTCCCACAGAGTTCTAGGGCACACCTGATCAAGTCCTGGGGATTTATCCACTTTTATGTGTTTCAAGACAACCAGCACCTCCTCCTCTGTACTATGGACATTTTTCAAAACGTCAGCATATATTTTCCCACATTCTATATCTTCCATGTCCTTCTCCATAGTAAACACTGATACAAAATACTCATTTAGTATCGCCTCCATTTCCCGCAACTCCACTCAAAGGCTACCTTGCTGATCTTTGAGGGGCCCTATTCTCTCCCTTGTTACCCTTTTGTCCTTAATGTATTTATAAAAACGTATTTAGTAAATTTGCAGATGACACCAAAATTGGAGGTGTAATGGACAGCAAAGAAGGTTAACTCAGAGTACAATGGGATCTTGATCAGATGGGCTAATGGGCAGAGGAGTGGTAGATGGAGTTTAATTTAGATAAATGTGAGGTGCTACATTTTGAAAAAGCAAATCAGAGCAGGGCTTATACACTTAATGGTAAGGTCCAAGGGAGTGTTGTTGAACAAAGAGACCTTGGAGTGCAGGTTCATAGTTCCTTGAAAGTAGAGTCATAGGTAAATAAGATAGTGAAGAAGGCATTTGGTTTGCTTTTCTTTATTGGTCAGAGCACTGAGTACAGGAGTTGGGATGTCATGTTGCAGCTGTACAGGACATTGGTTAGACCACTTATGGAAAATTGTTTGCAATTCTAGTCTCCTTCCTATTGGAAGGATGTTGTGAAACTTGAAAGAGTTCAGAAAAGATTTACAAGGATGTTACCAGAGTTGGAGGATTTGAGCTACAGAGAGAGAGGCTGAATTGGTTTTCCCTGGAGCGTCGAGGGCTGAGGTTGATAAAATCATAAGGGGCATGGATAGCATAAATAGTCAAGGTCTTTTCTCTGGGTTGGGGAGTCCAGCGCTAGAGGGCATAGGTTTAGGGTAAGAGGGAAAAGATATTAAAGGGACCTAAGGGGCAACCTTTACATGCAGAAGTTGGTGCGTGTATGGAATCAGCTGCCAGAGGAAGTGAGGGAGGCTGGTATAGTTACAGCATTTCAAAGGCATCTGGATGGGTATGAATAGGAGGGTTTAGAGGGATACAGGCTAAATACTGGCAAATGGGACTAGATTAGGTTAGGGTATCTGGTTGGCATGGCCGAGTTGGACTGAAGAGCCTGTTTCCGTGCTGTACATCTCTATGACTATAACTCTCACAAAATATTAAACAGACATTTCAGAATAAAGAATTGTAAATACTCATATCCTGAAGCCATTCAAAGTGACTAAAGTAGGTCCTCCTGAAGTAAGACATTAATTATCTCAAATCCCAGCGTGGATGTCTGCAAACATAAAGACCTGCCTTATAACATAAAACATAGAACATAAAGCACAGTACAGGACCTTCGGCGCTCGATGATGCGCTGACCTGTGAAACCAATCTGAAACCCATCAATCTACACTATTCAATTCTCATCCATACACCTATCCAATGACTATTTAAACACTCTTAAAGTTGGTGAATTTACTACTGTTGCAGGCAGAATTAACCTTGAGGTTAATTAACTTATGTCCATTGCTAAATTTGGAAGAGTGCTATAAAGAACCAAATTTTAAGGCAAGTTACTGGGTAATCTCCAATATATCTCCTGCCAAATAAACAAGAACAGAAAGTTGTCATCAATGTGCACTCAGAAGGGAGTTGCCATTATTCTGCACATAGGGATTTATCAGAGTGCTACTAAATTTATTGTTGTGCCACCATGGAATGCTCGCCCTAGTCTTCACTTGGTCCATCACCACACTCCTTACTACTATGGCCACAATGTTCACTACTTCGCTTGGCCCTCATTTGGTTCATTCACTGACTACAACGCTTACTACAGTCCATGCTGCCTAAAGGCTGAAGGCTCATTGCCTCCGTCACCGCCCTGCTCCCTTGCTTATGGGGAGTGGTAGACCGTGAGGCAGCAGCTCAGTGAGAGGAGGCAGGCAGTGAGCAGTCTCGAGTTGGAATGTCAGTGAATCAGGGCAGCAAGGGAAGTGGTGAGAGGTGCAGCCAAAGGGTCAGAGTAAGTTGGTATGCAAATTACAAGTTTAGAAGTTTGACTAGTATTCCACTGAAAATTGCAATCCTTTGCCATGGTAACAGTCTGACAGTATAAGAACACATATCATTTAAGAAAGCAATTTGGAGAAACATTTGGAAAGAACACCTTTTATTGATGCTGTACTCATTGAATTGCTCAATATATTGGATGATCCAATCCCACAATGTAGGCAGTCTCAATAACCACTGTTTTTAGTAGCGATGTCAAGTGCACTGCAAATGCATAGGACATGAGACGCCCCCCACCCCCGCCACTGTTACTGTGGCAGCAAATACAGCCATTTGGCTGCAGAACTTCACAAACAGTAACAGCAGCAAAAGCAATAACAGCAGTGCCTTGATGCCTCAAAAACTACAACCTGGCAAGGTCTCCAAGGCTCGCTCCCTTTCAAATCCAGAAAACTGGATTCATGATATCAAGACTAGAAGTAGCTTATTTTGTGACTTGCCAAAAAATCAACTCATCAAGGGGATGCTGCAACAATGCCAATTTGATTGTGGCTGTCGAATCCACTTAGACTATAATCCAGGAGCCGGCTCAATGGATTGAGTAATCTATTGCTGACTATAATTCTTATTTTAGAGGTACAAATGTCTCCCTTATCAGGCTGATAATGCATTCCTTTTTTCAAGATGAACAAATATGTGAATTACAAATTAACCTTCAGTTCGTAAATTGTAAAAACACAATATTCTGTATAACCATATTTTCTTGGTGAATGTGAGTGCTTCAGTGAGTGACAAAGCATTAGCTTTTTGGGGTAAACACATAAATCAATAACTCCCTTAGTTTAAGCCTATGTAAAGTTTGTTGCTGAATATTCAAATTGATCATATATTCAGGAGTTAACAATGATATACATCTTTTTCAAAAATATTCTCATTAGGAACAGTAAGATCACAAAAAGGCAGTTCCCTGCCATCCCTGTCCAGAACAAAAGAGGTGAAATCTTTATAGGGGTCTCAGTGATATGGGCTTTGGTGAAATGTGTGGTGGCCCATCTCGATGTCAAGACCATCGCATTCCATCAGCTATGGCCTTCACAAGTAGTGCAACAGGATTCTCCCAAGGCAGTGGTAAAATGCCAACTGACAGGGATTAACATTGGTCAACTCATCTTACCAAACTCTCCACAAAAGCCAGATATTGTGAAAACCCAACAAGGAAACTGATGAATTCAGCTCACCTATTGCCATGAAGGACTTCCAAGTTAATCATTGGGCATCAACAACTCAGGGCACACTCTGTGGACAGTGGTCACACTCACCTAATGTTCCCCAGCATTGGCATCTGACATGTGCTAACCTCTAAGAAATATCATGGCATATCTCCAATTTCCTTACAGGACACTTTTGCACATCAATGCTGAACCTCAGGTGACATCAGAAACGATTATTGTAATGCTGCTGCAAAGACAATATGTTCATGCACACACCAGGCTGCAGCTCCAGACTCTTCACTCACTCTCATTGTGCTTATACTCTCTGAGTCCCACCTGGCTACTCACAGTATCCTTGGTCTTGCATTGTCTTTCTTTACCACTTTACACTTTGCCACTCAGCCAGAAATAGGTTCATATTACTGTTGTCTTCCTGTGTCATTTAGGGCACACACAAAGCCGAGCTACAAATCTTCTCACAAACTTTGAACAAAGCCAAGGAGCTTGTCATGGCTGTCAGCAGGTCACAGTCAATTCAAGGGAATAACCTCCAGACAGTGATGTCTGTTAGGGTAAGTCCTGCTCAGGTCTGTCAGAGTCAGAATTCTCATGGACAGCACACCACTGGACATGACTCTTTCTGCTCTATTGTGGACTATTGGCTCTAGAATAAGAGGGGTACAGGTATTACTGGGGATGAAAATGAGTGACACATTTCTGTTGGTGCAGGAGGGAGATTTCCTGAACAAGTGAGGACGCAGTACAGAGACCATGCAGAGGTGGTGGTGTTGGGGATTAGAGAACAAGTAAATAATGAGAGTGGGAGAGAATGAGCCTTGCTGGGAGGTAGAGTAGCAGAGGTAGAGTAAGTGTGAGACATCAAAAAGAATCTGGTGGCACCTACACTGGCAGAGCGGTGAAGGACATTGACCTTCTTCCTTCAGTTCTAGAGACAGCTGAGACTCTTTAAACTCAGGTGGCCATTTTGAAGTAGACTCATGTGGGCTGATGTCATGGCCTCCACTGGATGAGGAAGTCTTACATTAGTACCATTCCCTCTAGCAAGCTGCCTGCAAAGTGGGCACCAACTTTTCCCTGTCTACCATATCTGGGTAAATGCAAGGAACCATTCAGGTTAGCTTTGGAATGTCAGCGCTCATCCATGTACACAACAGCCTTTTAAAGTCGGCACAGACACTGGGAATGACAATGAATTCTGAGATGTCTGTTGAGTGGCAAGTTGTTCCTGGAACAGTGTGTGGTACGTTGGGTGGAAATGAGGAGAGAGGGTTGCCATATTGTCATGGCAGGTCTTCGTGAATAAAGTTTGGTACAATGGGGGTGATAGAACTTGTTTGGCCTTGAGGTGACAAAGCTTCCAAATATTGTAATGCAACTTGAACGTACCCAAAAACATTGTAAGATTCGGCCCACAGTTACTGATTAGTACAGAAGTAATTCTACATGATTCCAAGTCTTGAAAGCATGCACGCTTTTACATAAACAGAGCAAAAATTAAGGCATTAACTATTTCCATACTTAACCTTACTATAACTATTAGCCATAACTTAGCTGTAGCTTTTCCTTTTATATATAATAAAAAATGTTAGGTTCTCCACACAATTTAAATAAAGTCAGGATCATAGAGTTGCTGTGTGGACTACAATAAATTCAGACAGTTCTATTTGTAGCTCCTATTTCATTTATTATTTGGTGATTAGATGCTTTGGGCATTCTTTAAAGTTGAATTCCAGATTCACATTGTGAAAAAAAAACCTTTAAAGCATCATTAGCTCTTTAGAAACCAACTACAGCATATCATGAGGTTACAACCTCAACTGTTCTTGATAGACCCTCTAGTTAGATTGATGCTGATTTTGGAATTCTATATTCCATACCAATGTGTTGGTTACTCAGTGTATTCTCAACATAAATTTGCAGCTTGTCAAGGGTTCACTTACTGTTAAGGTTGTGAAAACAATCAAAAGCATCAAATGGCAAAGTATGCAAATTGTTTTTGCCATACCTCTGTAAACACCTCTGGGGCAAGTAAAAATGTGCTCTTTTAATTCTACTTTCTGCGACATGAAATGTCATCTCAATGCTCAGTAAAGTTTATGATGGACCCAGAGGTCATGAATTCAAATCCCAGTGCAGAAAACTACATTCAACAAATAGTGTAACTGGTAGCTGGCACTGTGTTGGGTTGCCACTTGTTCATCATTGTAAGGAAAACTACTACTTACATAAAAGAAAGACTGGCATTTATATAGTAACTACAAGTAGCTACTAAATGTACCAAAGCATTTTATAGACAAGGAAGTTAAAAATCATTCAATACCAGATTATAGTCCAACAGGTTTAATTGGAAGCATTAGCTTTCAGAGCCCCACAACCACCTGATGAAGGAGCATCGCTCCGAAAGCTAGTGTGCTTCCAATTAAACCTGTTGGACTATAACCTGGTGTTGTGAGATTTTTAACTTTGTACACCCCAGTCCAACACCGGCATCTCCAAATCATAGCCAAGGAATTACTTTTGAAGTGTAGCAACAATTACATTGTGCATATACTGGAGGGCTCAACACCCTGAAGTGGGCACCAAGAAGCTTTTTGACTCCAAGGTGAGGTTGCTATAAACTGATAAATAGCTGACCTACATATGCTTCTTAATTTCTTCCTTGGTCCAGGAAGCCAAGTTGTCAATAATTTCTCAAGCCATGTAACAGATACCAACAAACATAGCCTTAACAGTATTGACCATTCTCTAGAAACTAACTAAACAAAATGTTTACTAGCAATATTATTTTGAAAAAATTACTCTGGCAATGTTTAATTGACTCCTGACAACAATAATACCCTTGTTATTTAGCAAGTTCATCATTCTGTAAATCTGGCATGATTACTGGACAACCCTCGAGTTATTTTTGTCCTATACCGATGTCTTTCATCTCTTTTCATGATTTGTTAGAAAATAAAAAGTAATTGCAAAACAGGCAGAATTTAAATTGCTGATTCTAAGAGTAACAAGGGATGTGAGCCATTATCCACATCCTATCTAAGCCTCTCACTGTGTTTTTGTCTGGAAAATAGGAACAGGAAGTTAAGTACATTTCAGTTTACAAAAATAGGCAATACTGTTTATCAGGATGGGCTTCATCTGTGTGAGAAAGATACTGAAGCAGGAAACTGTTAATAAGATCTAAACTGTTATATCCATGATTGAAGAGATTAAACAGGATGGGCTCAAGCTTTACTAAGTCCATTTATTTTCAAATTGTATGCTTCAATGAAGATTTGATTAAAAAAAAACACAATTTAGTAACTAATTTACAATTAAAATATAGCTTTTTCATATCCAACTGATGTGCACTGACAGTATTATTCGTAGTTCCATGGGTGGTTTACCAATTTTGATTTGGTGGTACTGGTATCACTTTTATATTTTTGAATGAACAAATGTCACTCAAGGGAGGAACAAACAGTAGGGATTCTTAAAGTCTGCCTGGAAATTCCCATTTGGACTGTATTTACAACTAATTTATATTGTGTAGGTTACAGTACATTGCAAAATTAACTGCTCCACAATCTCATTTCTCATGTTAAATCAATGCTGCAACACAATGACTTCCTCAGATTAGTTTGGCGTAGGTTAAGAAGCAGGACTATAATAGTAGGGAGATGTAATTTTTTAATATGATTTTCCTGCAGGTTTAATAAAGGAAGAATTTCCATCTGTGTAGTACATTTTCACAACTCCCCCATTGTTTCACATCCAATCTATGAACTTGCCTGAAGAGTGGTTACTTTTGTTACATAGATTGCAATTTACAAACTGCAAGATCCCACAAACAGAAGAATGAACAGCCACTTGCAGAATACTGATTCAGGAAGTAATTAGGTTGAGACATTGGGAGACTGGATTGCTTGTATTTATGATTGACAGGGAGTCATGGGTTGTTCATGGGTGGAAGTAGAGACAAGAAAGTGGAGTTGAAACCACAATTAGATCTTCCACAATCTTATTGAATGTTGGGGTAGGTTTGAGGGATAGAATAACCGACTCCTGTTCTAAATTCTTGTGCTTTTTTAAAAATTCTACCATGGAATTTTCTTTATCCAGATAAATCACTGGAATAGATTAGCATGCTTAATTTAACCCATTGTGAGATTTGAAGGTAACTCATTTAAGTTAAAACTTGTGTTATCCCACATAATAGTTTTCCATGTTACGTATTATGGTAAAATGCTGCTATGTGCCTGCCTCCTCTGTTCTGAACACGATGTGCAGGTAGCAGTGTTGGACTGGGGTGAACAAAGTTAAAAATCACAAAACACCAGGTTATAGTCGAACAGGTTTCTTTGGAAGTACTAGCTTTCACAGCGCTGCCCTCTGAAAGCTAGTACTTCCAAATAAACCTATGGACTATAACCTCATATTGTGTGATTTTTAACTTTATTCAGACAATAGGTAAGTTCAGCTTACTGCATGTAACCTAGCAAGTACAAATTTACATTTAAATTTGTTCTGTTTGTGTTCCAAATTCCATGTTATAATCTACTCCTGATAAATTGGGATTCCCTTGCCTACCATCCTCATTGTTCTTCTGTCCTGCCTTGCTGATGAGTGCAGACAGAAAGCCAGGCAGCTTGTCTGTTTGCCACCAATGATCAGTCAGGGGTCCAACATGTTGCTCCATGTGACATCAATGTCGCAACGGAACTATGTGTCAGCTAGCTATGTGGCAAACGTAATGAATGTGCTTTAACCAAATGGCTATTTCTCAAAATCTAAGGGGAGTAGTTTAGGTGAACATGATCCGTCAGGGAGTTCCATACAGTTGGTCAACGGCAGAGCCTACATCTTACTCTACAGTGCCATGTGCAAAACTTTCCATCTCCATCCAATTCTCAACTGAGCAATGAAAATGAAAAATCGCTGCCAGCACACCCAGAGTGGGCAGAATAAATATGTTTGTCTTTGCACTCATGTACAATGCAAGGCCTTTCAATGGGCAACTATATTAATCAGGCTCTCTCAGATTCTAGTCTAAAGATATCGGCATTCACAAAATTTTGCACTCTACGTCCTGCATTGACCAATTATGTAGAATGCAAATTAAAATAGAAACTCAGCAGGTCTGGCAGTGACTCTGGAGAGAGAAAGAGAGTTAGCATTTCAAGTTTAATTAATATTGTTTGGCAGATTCAAAAAGAGTCATTGGAGTCAAAAAATATTATTTTTCTCTCCAGTGAGGCTGCCAGGCAGATTGAGTTTCACAAGCACTTTCTGTTTTGATTTCCCATCTCCAGCATCATTAATATTTTGCTTTTATGTAGATGACAAATTCTGACCACAAAACGATTCCTACCATATAATTGATCCAGACTAATCCTAGTAATCTTTGTGAAATAGAAATCATTGCAGTCACCTTTTCAAGTGTTACATTCTAGGATTGCATAGTCTGCAGAAGGGTGCAGAACTATAGGTTCATTATTGAACTGTAGGTCCTTGACAATGTGTGTTATATGAAATATAAATTAGAAGTGATCATTTATTGACTGCAAATTGGTTCCTGCTCCAAAGACAAACAATCACAATCAATTGCAATTTTTATTTGTTCTTTGTTCACTTTTTCTGTTGTTTACTAAAAGTTAACAATAACAACTGTTCTAAGTTTTCACAAGATCTGGTGCTCCCACATTGAACAATGTAAACATGTTACATCATGTTGGACATTAGGGAAAGTAGCACTGCTTCAGACAGTGTTCTAACATCCTGAGCACTAGGCAGGATAGTTTTGTGACTCATTTTTAAAGCTACAGTTAAAATGGCAGTTGATCAGACAGGTGATTTAAAAATCCATAATTACAAATATGAGGTTTTCTTTATGATGAGGTGTCGCCCATATGCACCTTTATATCCTGTAGTAGGTCAAAGCTGGGATGGAGGTGATCTGCCCTGTTGTCAAATCTACTGACCTTGAAGGCTTGGACAGACAGCCCCAGGGACATATTTGACCTGAGGACCTAGACATGCTGAGTGTGACTTGCCCAGATACAGGTTCACCGTCCTCAGCTTGAATTTCCTTAGGGCAGGCAGGGCAATACTTGATATCTCTAGAATACTGTAAAAAGAGACATCTGGGAGTGCTCCATCTGAGTGCCCACTG
Organism: Chiloscyllium plagiosum; assembly: GCF_004010195.1. Taxonomy (NCBI): domain Eukaryota; kingdom Metazoa; phylum Chordata; class Chondrichthyes; order Orectolobiformes; family Hemiscylliidae; genus Chiloscyllium; species Chiloscyllium plagiosum. Next base: position 26,323,990 of record NC_057724.1, read on the forward strand.
GCACTGCCCTGTCTCTTTGAGAGGAAGGGGCACCTGCAATTAAATCAATATCCTCGACCTCTGTTGCCTTGTTGGTGATACCAACGATGAGTAAAGCTATGGACCACAAGCCGATATGGATTTCTAACAGCTGCAGGGCCTTCTATTTGACCCGGCCCTCCATGGCAGATACCAGCCTGTCTGTATGTCAGAGTTGGCTCAATCCTGATAAGCTAGGTAGACTTCTCCTGTACGATCCTGTTTACCAAGTATGTCTGGCAAACATGCCTGCTGTTTCCATCTCCGCATTTGTACAAAGTTACTAATGGCCAATTCCATGGGCTCGTCCTCTGCCTGTGTCCAGGTAGGTACCTTGTTTCCAGCAATCCTCTGAATGGCAACAACCTGGAGCATTTCTTCCTCAGTCTGCTGCAGACGTGGCAGTGATGTGCTCACCAGATTGTACTCCCAAGTTTCATCTAGCTGAAGAATGGTTTGAGGTGAAAGCCTGGGAGCTTCTGGAGGGTGCAGGAGAAAGCTTCATTGGTGCTTCCTCTGAAAGGTCTGCCACTTCTCTGTCAGAGCTGCAGAAGGAGCTGATGACTGCAGCAGCTGGTCTCTTGCAGGAAGACGGTGTTTGACTGCAGCTGGTGCTTGCAGAAGTTAAGAGGGAATGGATTGCGAATAAGATTGGAAACCTGTACACGCTAAGAATACATATGCAGTGGCAGCAATGGGGGAGCAGTGTGGCATATCCCAATGAATCATATTTAGATACTGATGTGTGAGATTTGGTCTCACTACATAAATGGTTTCAATTCTCTCCCGTACGCTCAAGGTTTCTCTCCTCACGTGGGATGAAAAGAGAAACATCAGACGCTCTGCTGTCTACTTCAACCCTCTCAGCCCTACTGTGGGCCAAATCCCCCAGGAACAAGACAAGCGGTGGAATTGAGAGAATTGCAAGTAGCTGTCTCTTTTAATGGTGGTGCAGATAGGGAAAAAGCAGTGAGGAGCCCCAAGTGAGTCAGAAGGATATGCAGAAGGCAGCATGATTGGTAGTCTGGGACAACAGGGTGGATGAGAGGTGTTAAATGGAGATGCTGCATGCAATATCGGTAATGGTAGACCATGATAGGAATCGAAGACAGTGGTGGAGTTAGAGTGAATGTGGGACAGCAGAGAGAAAAAGTGGTGGTTCTTACTCTTTGCAGAGCACCTAGACTCACTGACTTTCTTGCAATGCTATTGTCTTCCTCCAGCCCATAGAAACAGCACTGATCCAGATGGCAACTTCAGACCAGGCTGAAGTTGGGACGATGAGGGTGGTGATGATCTTTGTTGGTCCTGGAGGAAAAGATCAGCCCTTGTCTCAACCACCCTGCCCACCAGGACCTTCAAGTTTCTGCAGACAAAGTTGAGAGCCAATTTGCTTCTCACAGGCACTTAGAACTGTGTAACTACACACAGTGAATAACAAATCGTGGACTGCAGCATTTAAAATATAGGGCTTAGACATGGCACCCAGAGTGTGAACGTCAGAAGTTTCTGGCACCAGTGTGGACTTTACTCATTACTAATGACAAGATAGCATGAGGGGTGCTGCCATGGAGGTGGAGTGAATCTTTAATGAGGTGAGCAGTGGAGAACTAAATGAGAGAAGATATTAGAGCTCATGAAGAGAACCCCTCAATAAGGCTCCCTGAAATTGACAGCCAAAATATTTGAACATTAAACCCATAGTTGCTATGCAACACTGAATGAGTCAACTACCAAAGGTTTACTGTGTGAAAGACAAAGTCTTATCACCTACCACTCTGAAAGAAAAGAACAGTAAGGCCACAATGTTAAATACACACACACAACAGCACAGATAATATGTTTAAAAGAGAGAGTGCCTGGTACAGGCAGAGAGAATAAAGGTTAACTGCTAAAAAGGCTTTAGAATCCTTGAAATGAGACATTCTTAATTTGAGACTGCAGTTGTTTAACGTTTGACTTGTATCCTCAGTAGTGGTGAAATCTAGAGTTATTTTTGAGTTCTGGGGAATCATTATTTTTCCACTTTGCTTTTTCATTGAATTTTGGAATCTGAGCTGAAGAGAAAATTGGGGAGAGAGAGAGAAAAGCCAAGTTTTTGCTTACAATCCCTTTTTCTTATCTCTGCTCTGCTATTCAGAAGGAACTTTTGGAATGTAATTTAATATATATTCCTGAGTTTAGTTCCATTGTCTTTCCATGCTGGATAATTGACAAACAAGCCTTTAATATTCCAACATGTGAAAGCATCATGCAAGTATGAGTTAAGGGGGGAAATACAAATTTCTTGACACTGAGTCAATTGCCTGATTATGATGCCTTTAGATTAAAGTGGTAATTTCTGTGCAACTTTGTTTATTTCACATGGGTCTCATGCAGCTTGCCTCAATCGGTGTTTAGGTAACCACTACAACCATAATAAGTTAATGATTCTTCCATCTTAAAAACCACTGGACTCTTGAAGTAAGGTGTCAGGTAAAATAATCAGACAATGGAAGTTCAAATTCAATAGTCCATATTTATCACTATCATAGTCGATTTCCATGAAGTGGATGAATTGGGGATGCTCTGCCTAGAGAGGAGAAAGTTAAGAGATTTGATAGAAGTGTTCAATATCATGAAGGCTCTTGACAGCATGGATTAGGAGAAATAGTTCCTATTGGCATGAGTGTTCTGGAACAGAGAACATATACATCAGGCAAGTGACAAAAGAACCAGAAATGATGTTTGAAAAGGTTTTCTTATGCAGCATACGGTTAAAATGTCAATTGCACTGGCTGAGTGTGGTGCAGGCAGACTTAATCATGGCTTTCAAGAGCATCTGAAGAAAAAAAATTGCAGTGATAGTGGAAAGAACCAAATGGCCTCCCTTTGTGCAACAATGATTCCATGATTCCATGATTCCATGATTCAATTGTTCTAAGATTGGGGTTGAAAGTTAGCAAAATAGAAATTTGCTCCAAGTTGGGAAATTTCAGATACAACGATATGTTTATTTTCTACAACATGAAAAATTAGACTGCCTCCTAAGCAACATGACCACTCTCCTCAGTAGCCATACACATGCACAAAAGAACCATGAGTTTAACTGGGACAACACAACGATACTAGGACAAGCCAAACAAAGAACAGCAAGAGAATTCCTGGAAATGTAGTACTCATCCTCGGACTCCAACAAAAAACAAATTGGCCTGGACCTGATATATAAACCACTGCAATGGAAAAACGGAACCGGCACCAACCGGAAACAGCTCAAACAAAATCACATCAATTCAAAGCGGAACAATAGAGGAGGCAACACAGCACTGATGATGTCACCTAGAAAGGGGACAAAATGTCTGCCAACAAACCTACCAGCTCAGTGAATAGATCAACAACGAATCCAGTCTGCCTCCTTTTTTTGAACAGATCATTTTGTTTTCTGAAGGAATTCTACCAAAACCCATTATAAAATCCAATTGTGACTCAGCATTTGTGCCTTTGGGTTGTCTCATCTGGTATTCCTCTGTTCTTTCAACAGCAAATGCTAAATTCCAATGCAAAAAGCAGCCAGGCACACAACAACTGCCCTGAAAAATCTCAGAACTTGGTTGTACTGTCAATTTTTCTCTGCAGTAATTTTTTCCACACAACAATGAGGCAAAACTGGCTATACACCTCAGGAGTCAGATCAATAATTGGTGTACATTAAAAATAGGAGGAGGGAATCCTCCTTCATCTTTCAGACCCTAAGGATGTATTTTAGTGTATAGTCGACAGTGATAATATTGACATACTGGACTCTGGTTGGAGACTAAGATTAAAGGAGTATGAGGGGTGTCCTTTATATCCCCCCTCCCTTACAGTGCATTGCTGCAGGATAGAATCCATTGATTTATTCCTTCACAAATCTAAACAGATTTCCAACATATGGACATGAATTGAGCATTTTAATGTAAGGCACAACATTTATACATGTTTTAATATCAGTTTTTTTAAAGTTGGGATTTTGAAATAGTGGCAAATGGGTCTAATCTGTACTCGTAACTATTTAAAACACAATATGAAAGAGATACTTCCTGGAGAGTAATGGGGTTTTGTTTTCATTAGGAGAGGTCAGGAGTTAATAAAGTAACCAATATAGTGCTTTCAAATAGAAGATTCTAGAATGTTTTAGGAGGCTTAGAGGAAATAATCTTTGAGTGAAAAGAAAGCTTTTGGGTTTCAGTTGGGCGGTTTTACAGCAGTCTTGGCTGTAGCTGGATGTGTAAAACAATTGTTTCTGAGAAAGGAAAGTAGTTCAGGACTGTTAAGAGAGAGGTCATCACAATGGAAGGTATTTATTTTAAAAGCTTCAAACAGGAAATGTTTGATTAAAAGACTGAAAGGCATTACATTAAGGTGAGAAAGTCTAGGCTCAAATGTACAAAGAATCAAGGGCTATCAGATTCTCATGATCAGGAATTGAACCCTATGTGAAATAGAGAAGAAAATTTTTTGGTGTTGGCATGCTGTAATGGGACATTTTGTTTTTTTCCCTGTGTTTTAAAATCTTTAAATTTGGGTTACATGTGAATAGTTTGTTTATTCTATTTTATCTTCATTTCCTTTCTATAATAATATTTTACTTTATTGTTAAAGTCAGGACTCCAATACTAGATGCTTATGTTTCAGTGGACGATCATTTCATTTAGCCCAAAAAAATCATGATAAGCCTAATGTCAGTTTAGGATCTCGCTTGACCTGAATAACCTAAGCTGGGATCATAGCTGTACTTGCAACTGAATGGTCGCATGTATCACATTGATGACTTGCAAATGACCTCAGCCCAAAGATGGTCTTCCTACATCGAAAAGGAAAACAATAGGATGGGCTCAGAATACAGCTCAAGTCATTCCACTCGGTGCACTGAGAAGTATACATCACATCAGGTTTGTTGCAATTGAGAGTTCAGTTAAAATGAGAGCCATATTTTGAGGAAAAGTAATAATTTATGTTACAACCACACGCTGGGCAAAGTTGTCCACTTTGTTTTGGTTTCAGACAGAATATGCCAAACTGTTAAACTCTCATGTGAGGTGATATGGTCTGGCTCTCCTTCTTTATTTATATACAACCACAGTTGATTGCAACAAGCTTAATTTAAGAAAGATCCTTTTCCTTGTAGATTCCTTTCTCCCAGGTTCAAATAACCTTAGAGTCATACAGGTCCAAAGCATAGAAACAGGCCCTTTGGCCCAACTTGCCCATGCCATCCAATACGTTTTTAAACTTATGTTTTAAAGCTAATTCAACCTTCCGTGAATACAACAAAAAGTGAGATTCTGTAGTTTTGATTCCTTTCAACAAAGGTTGAATTGCAACATTCAGAATGAGAGAGAGAGTCCTTTTGTGGTGCTGTTTGTCTTTTGTCTGGCTGCTCGTCAGCTGATTTGTTACGCTCAGGTTAAGAGAAGATCTTTGACCTGAAACAGAGGGGTGACTAGGGGAGAGTTCTTCAACTATGAATTTTATAGTACACCAACCCTTGAACTTAGGTTTGTGCACACTAAAATGTTCAGTCCCACTAACACGTTCCAGTAGAATGTTAAAACTGGCATTTTAACTCAGGTCTTTGTGTCACCTTCAAAATGAAAAACATACTGTTTGTCTGCGATTTGAGGCATAACCCACAAGGTGTGCCTTGCTGTTCAGCAGGGGATCATCAGCCCTTCATTACCTTTTGTTATCACAAGAGATTACAGTTTAATCCATTTTGACTTTCCCCCAACACCGTTTGAAGGGGTTTTTGCTTGAAGCTTCCTTTGTATGCATGAGTGTGACATCTCTCTCTTTCAAACCTCTTTCTCAACACTTTCAAAATCGCAATTTAGGATTGCAAGTTAAAAATGTCTAATGTTACTTTAGGGTTCTGATTTGTGGTAGTGACACTTAACACAAAGTATTGAGCATTTACCCCCAAGAGACATGGAAACTTATATTCTACTCCAGGGTGTTTAAAAGTCCTGATTTGAAGTGAACTTGGGATCATAAATAAAACTTTGTAGTCAAAACTTAGTTGGCATTATTTCTAAAAGACATTTAAAGTGATATGTAAAATGAATGATGACACTAATCAATAACTTACACTGTCTCCACAAATATGTGATCCTGTGTGTTTATGGATGTGTTTACATGTACTGCCCTGGAAATTTTGTGACCTAATTCAGTCAATAGTTTAGTCATGCAGATGAAAAAGCTTTGAAGTATTTACCGTGGTATAGCTGTGAGCCACTTTTAGCAGATTCATGCAGCCTTGAGCATCAGCAAAGGATCTTATTCCCAAACAATTTGATGGATGGAGCTGTTTCATGAGGAAGTTGCAGCATACATCCACCACTTGAGAGAGCTGCAATAGACATGCTGCAGCCAACAGACTTTCTATAGTTTCCTCTTTCAGCTCCAAGAGACCTGTGAAGCAAACAAGGAGAACTAGCTAGTGACAAAATGGAGGAGTAGCGATACAATATGAAGCATTATAATGATTCTATGAGGACCAGTTTGAACAACTTACATTAATTTCACTGGGTCCCAACTCTCTCCCCTGAGTCAATTCTGACTTGATACAATTAGTGCAGAAAAGATCATTTTGAAGAAAAGTGTTTTACCTTGAAGAGATTGGATAGATCTTTTTGTAATCATCCAGTTAAGTAGAACTTCTAAAGATATTATTCCTCCAAATTGGTTACTTTTTGCTTTCCTCAACAAGAAAACATGACATTGCAGCAAGTCATCTGCAGTTACATTTTGGTTTTTAGCAATGTTTCCACATCCAATACTTTATATCTTCTCAAGATAAATTTAACCAGGTAATCAGATGAAAAGACAACTGTCTTAATCAAAATTACAAACTTCTGCATTGCTTCTTGCAATAACTCCCTAACATATCACACCAATTTTGGCCCTGATTCCTTCTCAATCTCCCCATCCAAAAGCAAACAGGCAGCATCTCTGTATCACTATATATCCACAAACCCCACCTCAAAACTAACATAAGAATATGAAGTTATATACAGCGAACTAATGATACACATATCCCACTCTTTCTTCCATTGCTCTCACTGGCTACTGCACACTCTCCTACTTGCTCTTTCCTGTGACTCTCAGCTTGGTACTGCCAGCTTTGCATCTGTTGGCCTTCTTGTTTCAGTCCTTTCTGGAGCATTCACCACTTCCAGTTGCCATAGATCTGATCGCATTGTGAGAATTTAAATGAAGAAAATGGCTCCATTAAAGAAAAAGGATGGAAATGGCAAAGATTGGTGAATAATTACAATCTGTGGGCCACTGGGATAGGAGAAAGGTTTAAAGGGAGGTAGAATAAAGAGAAAAAGGAGCAGTAGTAAAATCAAAATAAAAATAAGAGAAAAGGAACTAGGAATATGGAAGAGCAACAGAGAGAATCTTTTGTGTAAGGTTCTGGATCCGTTAATGGGGATGTTACATTAAGCTTGTTCCAATCTAATGATGTCATCCAATTTTAGGGTGAGAAGAAAGAATTAAGAGTCCAGCATAAGGTCACCATGGCAACAGACATGAGTTTTCAGGTTCCTGACAGTCTTTGCAATATTGCTTAACTAGTCAATGTAACTTGTTCATATTGCTGTCATCCAATAACCTACCTCTTTTTATATAAGAGGTGAGCTTTTTTTTTCTCATTAAGACCCAATAGTGGTCTATCGTCTACTATTGTAAATTAGATAGGCCCTCAGACTCAGTATAAAAAAAGGGATAAGGTCTCTTTTTGCACATAAATAGTGTCCCTACCTCTGAGCTGGAAGGCCTGAGTTTAGGTCCTACTTATTCAAGAGGTGTGCCATAACATGTTTGAATCGATTGATTAAACATATCTACAAAGAGGATTGAGGTTGGTTATCTGAGTTGGGCAGCTGACTGGAGTGTGATGAGAATAAATCCAAGAGCATGGGGTCAATCCCCATACTGGCCATGATAACTCAAAAGGTCCTGTGTCCCCATCCCAATCCTTATGCCATCTTTTTCAAATGGTTATACTCAACTTAGATGCTGATCTTTAGTCGGGTTTTTTTCTGACTACTGTGATTTATATATCACTGGCCAGGCAAGTATTTATTGCCAATCCTTCATTGCACAAAGGGCAGATAAGAGCCAACAACATTACCCAGAGTCTGGAGTCACTTGTAGGCCAGAGCAGATAAGGATGGCAGCTTCCTTCCTTAAAGGACATTAGTGAACCAGGTGAGTTTTTCTGATAATTGGCAATGGTTTCATGATCATCAGCAGACTCTTAAGCTCATGGTGGCTCAGGGTTTAGCACTGTTGCCTCACAGCACCAGGGATCCGTGTTCGATTCCAGCCTCGGGTGACTGTTTGTATGGAATTTGCACATTCTCCCCTAGTCTGCTTGGGTTTCCTCCGGATGCTCTGGTTTCCTTCCACAGTCCAAAGATGTGCAGGTTAGGTGGATTAGCTATGCTAAATTGTCCACAGTGTTCACGGATGTGTAGGTTAGGTGCATTAGTCAGGGGTAAATGTAGAGTAGTGGTGGTGGGGGAGTGGGCCACTATTCAGAGAGTCGGTATGGACTAATTGGGCTGAAGGACCTGTGTCCACGCTGTAAAGATTCTATAATTCTATGAATTCAAATTCCACTATCTGCCATGGTGGGATTTGAACCCAGGATGCCAGAACATGGCCTGGTGTTTCGATTAATAGTCTAGTGATAATACCACTTGGCCCTTGCCTCCTGAAACATTGAAAGTCTCAAATTACAAGGGAAACATTTAAAAAATGTGATTGACCAAAGTGACCATAAATTCCAGGCAACCGGCCATAGAAGGGCTCACATTACCTGAGTGTCTGCCTCTCTTCCATCATTACATTTGTGCTTGGTATTTACTGAGAGGGAGCATGCACTGCCTTGCCAGCATGATCAAGACCTTAAGAGACTGATGGGGACTACAGGGGCTGGAGTGCATCATCACCCCCGAGTCAGATTTTGATTGGATTTTGGTAAGTTTCCATGATTTGGTAAGTTTTTATGATTTTAGTATCATAAGTTTCTGTTGACCTTTACATTTCTTTTCCAATCACTGTCCCATCAAGGGTTATTTAACCATTTAAAGTTCACTTCAGAGAAGAGTAAAAAGGGGAAGCGTTAAGGTGTTGGTTAATGCCAACACCATTCAGAGGCTCTTGACTATGTTAAGGAGACCCGAGAGTGAACAGGGAACTGAGTCAGTTCAGGCATATGACTAGCTTCCAGATGAAATGATGCCTGTCTGTCCGGAATGCCATTGGCCCCGCAAACTAGTACCTTTCTTGGGAATGCAGCACTTAACAATCTGAACTGCCTCAGGGAAATTGCCTCCATATATGTCAAAATGGCATGAAGGCATTTCCTATACAGTACTATACTATTGAGCGTTCTCTACCTCCTCACCTTTGTCATTGCTTATATACACCTTATATATACTTTCTGGTGCTAGGCATCCTCAGCAGGGATCTTTATTCTTTCCATAGAGGATCTGGGTGGAGTGTACTGCATGTGATCATCAAATGTAATATTAGATTAAGCAAGGTGACTGGATGCCAGGCCAGTATTTTTGGCCTGGATGAAACAATGTTTTGTGCTCATGTTGAATGTGTTCATTTGCAGCTCTTTTAATTTATTTAATGGAGCGGATTTAAAATTTTCGTTACACAGTCAGCCCCACACTCCTAATCTATGGACACCAAAAGTGGAGAGGATGGACAGATCAAAGATGATCCTCATGGGCTTGCTCTTAAATGAGCCAAACTGGTCATCACCAGGAGAAAGTGAGGACTGCAGATGCTGGAGGTCAGAGTTGACAGTATGATGCTGGAAAAGCACAGCAGGTCAGGTAGCATCCGAGGAGCAGGAGAATCGACGTTTCAGGTGTAATTCCTGCTCCTCAGATGCTGCCTGACCTGCTGTGCTTTTCCAGCACCACACTCTCGACTCTGGTCATCAACAGGCCAAGGCAGAGGGTCGTGGAGTAGGTCATAGTACATTAGTTAAGATTAGAGTGACGCTGGAAAAACACAGAGCAGGTCAGGCAGCATCCAAGGAGCAGGAAAATCAGGGCTTTTGCCCTGCTTCTCAGATGCTACCTGACCTGCTGTGCTTTTCCAACACCACTCTAATCTTGACTCTGGTTTCCAGCATCTGCAGTCCTTGTTTTTACATAGTACATTAGTGCCTGCCTATCTATCCCAGTTATATCTCTGCTCTGGTATCATTTGAGAGGGAGCATGAAGTGTCCACCATCACAGTAGAAGACATCAGAGACTGATGGCCATCACTGGTGCTGGGTTGCAGTACTACGCCTGATGTCAATATTTTGATTAAATTTGATAGGCTTCTGTTTCAGTGCTGTAAGTTTTGTTTAGAAAAATAGAAATGAAGATTGGTGACTACTCCGCACCAACAATAAACCACCAGTTTTGGGCATTGCAACATATGAGAGATACCATTCAAAGAACAGAATGATCTACAGCAACGAAGCATCCCCTGCTGATAGATATACCAAGCTCTTGAAAGTCATCAACAAATGCTGAATAAGTCATTGTGTCACAATATTAGTTTAGGTCTCATATACAGAACACAAAGTTTTATCTGAGCAACATCCTGATGGGATCTTTGTAAATATGGTTATTCATTACAGCCAAAGGAAAAAAAAGAAAATGTCAGGTTCCGACTTCCAAGTTAGTATTAATTATTCATCATATAAATCCAATACTTTTAACAATTTGTTTGGATTTGATATACTTGAATTTAGAAATACAAAAATGTTTAATGTAATCATTGACATATTTGGCCGTGCGATTTACAAATGCTTTTTTTAAATAGCTACAAATAACACAGAATGGAATTATATATTACAATCTTGATCTGTTGCGCTACAACAGAAAGGTGAACTTGAGTGTTTTGTAATTTTCCAAGGCAGGAAACACAACCTAGTTTTAAGTATTCCACATTAGCAGGGTATCTTTTTTAAGAATTCAATTCACACATCATCTACCTTGAAATATGTTCAGAGTCAAGACAGTTTATCTTGTATGTACTCTGAAATGTTGGTGATATCTAAAACGGAAGGTTGACCTCCAATTGCTACTGAACACATTAAAAAAAAGTCTTCTATAAATACTACATTATGGGTCACCTGTGTAAGCATAATGAACAAGTGCTTTCAGTGCATCAGGATCAACACCCTCCATTTTAATTTCTTCTTGCTTGGCCTCACGAACATCATTTGTAAACATGGCAGCAAAGTAGTCTGAAACAGCACTAAGAACAAGCCTGTAAACAATGGAGATATCATCAGAAATAAGCAGAAAACCTCAATATAAATACCACAAAACTGATGTTTTTTCAAAATCATTAGGGTGACAGCTATACAGCAGTTATCAAACCTTCAGTTCAGGAAAATAATTATATTTAATTAATTATATTTAATGAACTGACATTGCGCAGACTCAATTTGGCATTAGCTGAAACATCATGACATTGTAAATTAGGCGGCAAAATATAAAATACTGACATTTGGATTTATAATTACCACCAATTAATTAATGGAATTAATCAAGACACAAATTAAAATTTTGCCCAGCAACAGCTAGTTTCAGAGGAAGTACTAATTATGCAAATGTCAAGAAATTTTACTTTGTCTTAAGTTTTTAATGAGATCAAATTTGTTCAGCAGATATAGGATTCAAACATTGATTAGGCCTTGTTTAAGCCTTGGCTTATTGAACATTAAGCCAAAAGCATTTAATCACTACCATCTGGCACTTTCAAGAGTTCAGAACAGGGACTCAGGAGGAACAAGGACAGTGATTTAATGTTTAATTCCTGTTGTTAAGCTTCCACCCATGTTTGTCTGAAGTTATAACTTTAACAGACTGCATTATTTTTGTAATTCCGAATGAAACAATAAAGTTATATTCATTTCCATTACTCCAAGCAGTTTCAAATATAAACATTAACCAACCCTTATCGATAATTTATTTGTTAAAAGTCATTCTTAGTGGCAAAAAAATACATTGATATTTTATCAAATATGCAAAGAGGTGGTCATGTTAAAAACTTGAATCCCACAATTAGGGTGTTTTCTTTCCACAATATTACCTCTTCCTTTCTTCATTGTTTACAATAACACTGATGCTAATAGAAAATTGAGATGCAAGAATCCAACTTGTTATCTCATTAGTACTCTGTACGAGGGCAATTAGATGTGAGCAATAAATGCTGGTTTTGACAAAACTTACAAACTAATAAACTAATGGAAAAAGACCTGAAAAAGTGCCATCAGAGGAATGTCAGAATTCCTATATTTCGATTGGTAGTGTTGCAAATTGATGAATAACTTGTCAATGATATCATTCCAGATTACTCTTCATATTCTTTTTCCTATCCATTTAGTTCAAATTTTAACATACAAAAATTGGCTCCATTGTAGACTATAGACCAGTGAGCCTGACGTCGGTGGTGGGCAAGTTGTTGGAGGGAATCCTGAGGGACAGGATGTACATGTATTTTGAAAGACAAGGACTGATTACGGATAGTCACCATTGCTTTGTGAATGGGAAATCAAGTCTCACAAACTTGATTGAGTTTTTTGAAGAAGTAACAAAGAGGATTGATGAGGGCAGAGTGATAGATGTGATCTATATGGACTTCAGTAAGGCATTCGACAAGGTTCCCCATGGGAGGCTGATTAGCAAGGTTAGATCTCATGGAATACAGGGAGAACTAGCCATTTGGATACAGAACTTGCTAAAAGGTAGACGATAGAGGGTGGTGGTGGTGGAGGGTTGTTTTTCAGACTGGAGGCCTGTGTCCAGTGGAGTGCCACAAGGATCAGTGCTGGGTCCTCAATTTTTTTGTCATTTACATAAATGATTTACATAAATGATTAGTAAGTTTACAGATTACACCAAAATTGGAGGTAGAGTGGTCAGCGAAGAGGGTTAGCTCAGATTACAACAAGATCTTGACCAGATAGGCCAATGGGCTAAGAAGTGGCAGATGGAGTTTAATTTAGATAAATGAGAGGTGCTGCATTTTGGTGAAAGCAAATCAGAGCAGGGCTTATACACTTAATGGTAATGTCCTAGGGAGTGTTTATGAACAAAGAGACCTTGGAGTGCAGGTTCATAGCTCTTTGAAAGTGGAGTCACAGGTAGATAGGATAGTGAAGAAGGCATTTGGTATGCTTTCCTTCATTGAGTACAGGAGTTGGGAGGTCATGTCACGGCTGTACAGGACATTGGTTAGGCCACATTTGGAGTATTGCATGCAATTCTGGTCTCCTTCTTATCGGAAAGATGTTGTGAAACTTGAAAGGGTTCAGAAAAGATTTACAAGGATGTTGCCAGAGTTGGAGGATCTGAGCTACAGGGAGAGGCTGATCAGGATGGGGCTGTTTTCCCTGGAGCGTCGGATGCTGACGGGTGACATTATAGAGGTTTACAAAATTATGAGTGGCATGGATAGGGTAAATAGACAAAGTCGATTAGATTAGATTAGATTAGATTAGATTAGATTAGATTGCGGCACAGTGGTTAGCACTGCTGCCTCACAGCGCCAGAGACCCGGGTTCAATTCCCGACTCAGACGACTGACTGTGTGGAGTTTGCACGTTCTCCCTGTGTCTGCGTGGGTTTCCTCCGGGTGCTCCGGTTTCCTCCCACAGTCCAAAGATGTGCAGGGCCAGGTGAATTGGCCATACCAAATTGCCCGTAGTGTTCGGTAAGGGGTAAATGTAGGGATATTGGTGGGTTTCGCTTCGGCGGGTCGGTGTGGACTTGTTGGGCCGAAGGGCCTGTTTCCACACTGTAATGTAATCTAATCTAATCTAATGTAATCTTTTCAGTGTGGTCGGGGAATCCAGACTAGAGGGCATACATTTAGGGTGAAAGGGGAAAGTTATAAAAGCAATCCAAGGGGTAACTTTTTCACACAGAGGGTGGTACGTGTATGGAATGAGCTGCCAGAGGAAGTGGTGGAGGCTGGTACAATTGCAACATTTAAGAGGCATTTGGATGGGTATATGAGTAGGAAGGGTTTGGAGGGATATGGGTTAGGTGCAGGCAGGTGGAACTAGATTGGGTTGGGATATCTGGTCAGGATGGATGGGTTGGACCGAAGGGTCTGTTTACCGATGTGCAGGAATCTTGTGATCCCCCGCAATCAGAAGAACATCACACAGTTGCTTGTGTTGGAGGTAGTTCTCCATTTTCCGAAATGTCTGCTCTGCATGATTCATTGACTGGAAGAACTCATCCGAACTACCGGAACTCATCCTATTAGGAGAGCAGCTGTTCAATGACAACCTGTAAGTAAAGGAAAAGAAAGCAGCTTGGTATTGACCACTGGAAATCAAACTTACAGCCATAAATACATTTCACACTTAAAACATGCTTCAGAAAGTAACTGTGAAAATCAACAGTCTCTAATAATATAAAACAAGCTAACAAAACACTGCAACACTTTGGATCTCTCTTTGGTACAACACACAATGCAGCTAACCAATTGTAAGAACACCAAGATTTATGAGATATTTTAGTAGTTCCACCAGCATTTATTGATAAGTCATTTTCTCTGTACAAAATTGGGCCCACGGATGATAAACGTCAGTTATAAAGGCAGTTTGGAGAACTCGAGACTATTTTCCATGAAAGCAAAGAAGTGATTTGATAGAGGTTTTTAAAAGAAGGCTGGGCAGAGCAGATAGAGACAAGTTGTTCCCAATCATAAAATGATCAAGAACAAGGGGTGGAATCCGAGAGGAGAAAGTGAGGACTGCAGATGCTGGAGATCAGAGCTGAAAATGTGTTGCTGGAAAAGCGCAGCAGGTCAGGCAGCATCCAAGGAACAGGAGAATCGACGTTTCGAGCATAAGCCCTTCTTCAGGAATGAGGAAAGTGTGCCCAGCAGGCTAAGATAGAAGGTAGGGAGGAGGGACTTGGGGGAGGGGCGTTGGAAATGCGATAGGTGGAAGGAGGTCAAGGTGAGGGTGATAGACTGGAGTGGGATGGGGGCGGAGAGGTCAGGAAGAAGATTGCTGGTTAGGAAGGCGGTGCTGAGTTTGAGGGATT
>NC_057724.1:26339689-26352564 GCF_004010195.1 Chiloscyllium plagiosum
AAGGAATTGGGAATATGGGATGGCATTTTTACAGGGGGCAGGGTGGGAGGAGGTGTAGTCTAGGTAGCTGTGGGAGTCGGTCGGTTTATAGTAAATGTCCGTGTTGATTCGGTCGCCCGAGATAGAAATGGAAAGATCTAGGAAGGGGAGGGAGGAGTCTGAGACGGTCCAGATGAATTTGAGGTCGGGGTGGAAGGTGTTGGTAAAGTGGATGAACTGTTCAACCTCCTGGTGGGAGCACAAGGCAGCGCCGATACAGTCATCGATGTAGCGGAGGAAAAGGTGGGGTATGGTGCCCGTGTAGCTGCGGAAGATGGACTATTCCACATATCTTATAGCGTGGAATCCTATTGGGTCAAGGGGGATAGCCATCAATAAGGGATTCCCAGCAAAGTAAGTCATGGGCAGCTTCCAATACCAGTGCAGGTCCTGCTCAGGGCAGTCAGCATCAGGATCCAGTCCTCAAGTAGCTTGAGGAGTCAAATGGTGGGAAGGCCATCATACATCTTGACACTTTATGCCCTATCGTGGATTGTTTTGCTCCTGGAATGAGACAGCAGCAGTTATTATAGGAGATGAAAATAGATGGCACAGCTGTATCTGTTGCTGCAGGTGAGCAAGTGTCCCAAATGAGTGAGGAGGCAGTGCAGAAAGCAAATAAGGGTTTAAGGTGTCAGAGAATAGGTGGGTTACAGTGAGTAGGAAAGATATTGTGAGTGGGAAGATAATACAAGCAAGAGTGAGAGAGCTAGGGCATGGATTTCATTGGGAGGGCCGATAAAATAGCAGAGATAGAGTGGATATTAAGTATCAGAGAAAGCATGATGGTCCTTATACTAACAGAGTGAAGGAGGACATTGACTTTCACTCTGCTGAGCATTTCTCTAGATAGCTGAGGTTTCTCGAAGCTGGGTGGTATAATCAGACCAAGCTGGAATTGTTCTGGTAGCAGAGCTTGCACAGATGGTCCAGGCTGAGAGGTATTCCCACCTGTGTACCATCCCAACCAGAAGGACTCAGTCCTCATATTGGGGCACGGATTTCCCACTTTCTGTTATGTCCAGGGCAAATGTCAGCAGCCATACAGGGCAGCATTGGACTGACAGTGCTTGTCCAGGCACTCAACAGGCTTTTAAAATGTGGCCTGTGCCCAAGCAATGCTTATGAATTACAGGATAACTGCTGAGCAGTGAGTTATTCCAAGAACTTTTCAAGATGGCGCCACCACAGTGAGTAGTGTTCAAGCTCAGAGAGTACATCCGCTCCAGGACAGATGCTTTGGTTTCTCTATAAATTATTGTGTCTTTTTTTGCTTTCCTACTTCCTTTTTCTTCACCTCTGAGACCAGAGAGGTGGTGGTGGCATGGTGGCATAGGGACCAGGACTCTGAGCAGTGATGGCAGTAACTAGAGTCTGGACTCCCGGCAGAGGTAGGCCAAGAACCTGGTGTCTTGATGGCAGTGGTGTCCGTGGTGAGGACTCCTGGCAGCGGCAGGCCCAGATTCTGGACTCTTGGCAGTATCAACCAGGTGACAGCAGCAGCAGCAGAGCCAGGGTCTGTCTCACCCCACGCACATCATCGATTTTGTTCCCAGGGCAGGACTCCTTGTGGACCGGAACACCTTGTACCTGATGCCATGAGATCCCAATTTAAACAGAAGATGAAATCTTAGCTAATAATTACTTTTCATCCTCAATATACCTCAAAATGGTGGTGGATTGTGGTGACAAAACATTTTTCACTTCAATATATATGTAAACAATAAATAAATCATTCATTCATTTGAATGGCACATGGTAAGACAGAGCAGAAATCAGACATGCAAGAGATGCCATAGGGGAGTGGTCGCTAAGTACGTTTGGAAAAATACAATGTGAAAACCTGGTAGATCCCTTGATGAAAAACCCTCCAAAAATGTCAATACAACTTGAACTTAGTGAAAAGAAAAATGTAAGGTTCAGCCCAAGATGGCACAGATTTAAAGTTATTTGCAGAAGAACCAAATGTAACGTGAGGAAAAACTGTTTTAGACAGCAAACTTTGATCCGGAAAGCAGTACTTGGAAATAAGGTGGTGGCAGAATCAATTGAGGTATTCAAGAAAGCATTCGATGATTAGTTGAGTGCAAATCACTCAGTGATAATGATCAAACAGAGAGCTGGGTGCAAACACAATGGTTCCATTGGCCTCCTTCCACATGAGCAATTCTGCAGTGAGATCATGTAGGTATAGAGATAACATGGAAACAGACCTTTCGGTCCAACCCATCTATGCCAACCAGATATGCTAAATTAATCTAGTCCCACTATCCTGCATTTGGCCCATATCCTTCTAAACCCTTCCTATTCATACACCTCTGTGACTCTGTGAAGTCTGAAGCCACTATTTAAAAATATTAAAAAGAGAAAAGTTATGAGAATAGCAACTCATTATTGGGCTCTGGGTACTTTATATGTACAATATAACTAAAATAACAAGAGCCAGTCCTTCACTTGAAATAAGCTTTTCCAGATCACATTATATTGTCTACATCTATAGATAATTCATAGCTTGCAAATAGTTTATGGTCCTGCTGCTGAACTGGAAATATATATAATTAAGAAAGCTAGCAAGTATTAGACACGTACATTATTATGAGCTGAATTCCATTTTTCAGAAAAATCGGGAAAATATGGTAAATGTGTGCATAAAAACTGAAATTAAATGATTACTGAGCAATTTATGAGAATAGGTTGCATAAACATAGCTTGTATTTGGTTGAATTTGGAAAGTTGAGGTGTTATCTAATTAATAAATTTAAAATTATTAAGACACGATGGTGTAGATACTGATAAAGTAGTTTGTTTGGTGGAGGAATCCAGAACTAAAGCTCATCATCTTAAAATTAATGTAGGCCAAATCAGGAAGCATATTTTAAATGAAAATTGTGGACATGGGTTAAGTAGTCTTTTCAAAACTGGGATCAGTGTTTTTGTTTGTTAGGAAAGGTTACTGAGGGATTGGAGATAACTAAAGTAAATTAAGGGACAGATCAGGGTGTGATCTAATTGAATGAGAAACCAGAATTTGAGCTGAAAGGCTTATTCTTGTTTCTTATTCTTAAAGATCATATCATAGGAAACAGCCAAACTATCAAATGTACTGAATATTGTTGAAAATAAATCACTTCTGCACATAGCAGTTGTCCAACATATGACAAAGATATATTCCTGTCTCAGATTTATTTTGGTAATCACAAAAAGGTTTCAAGCTTATTTTGTTTGCTATTACAACAATTGTTCTGTAAAACAATAGGCACTTGGCAAGTGTCAAGTGATCACTTTAAATATAAATTTTCTGTATGCTTTGTTCAAGCATGTTTGATTGGCTTTGTACATCTCCACAGACAAATATTTAGTTATAATATAGTCTCAGCAACTCAAAGCTATATCATCATCCTGATTTTAGCCAGAGCATCGAGTCTATCTGGAACTTCTAAAGAGAATTAGTTAGGCCATGCAAAATATGCAATTATGAAGCAAAGGACCATTAGTTTTCCATATAAATTCCTATTACGCTTTTCTCTTAGCTCGTTTTAAATAAGGTTAGCACATAACAGAATATAGATTCATAGAGTCATAGAGCATGGAAACAGACCTTTCGGTCCAACTCGTCCATGCTGACCAGATATCCCAACCCAATCCAGTCCATTTGCCAGCACGTGGCTCATATCCCTCTAAACCCTTCCTATTCATATACCCATCTGGATGCTTTTTAAATGCCGTAATTGTACCAGCCTCCACCACTTCCTCTGGCAGCTAAATCCATACGCACACCACCCTCTGGATGAAAACATTGCACCTTAGGTCCCTTTTAAATCTTTCCCTCTCACCCTTAACCTGTGCCCTCGAGTTTTGGATTCCCTACCCCAGGGAAAAGACTATTTACCCAGTCCATGCCCTTCATGATTTTATAAACTGCTATAAGATTACCCTCAGCCTCTGATGCTCCAGTAAAACAGCCCCAGCCTATTCAGCCCCTCCTCGTAGCTCAAATCTTTGAACCCTGGCAACATCCTTGTGAATCTTTTCTGAACCCTTTCAAGTTTCACAACATCCTTCCAATAGGAAGGAGACCAGAATTGCACGTAATATTCCAAAAGTGGCCTAACCAAAGTCCTGTACAGCCGCAACATGACCTCCCGACTCCTATATATTGCTCTGACCATTAAAGGAAAGCATACCAAATACCTTCTTCACTATCCTATCTACCTGTGACTCTACTTTCAAGGAACTATGAACCTGCACTACAAACTAGCACTCAAAGGGTTTGTTCAGAAACACTCCCCAGGACCTTACCATTAAGTGTAAAGCCGTGCTCTGATTTGCTTTTCCAAAATGCAGCACCTCGCATTTATCTGAATTAAACTCCATCTGCCACTCCTTAGCCTATTGGCTCATCTGATCAAGATCCCGTTGTAATCTGGAGGTATCCTTCTTCACTGTCCACTACACGTCCAATTTTGGTGTCACCTGCAAACTTACTAAGTTTATGTCCTATTTTCACATCCAAATCATTTATATAAATGGCAAATAGTAGTGGACCCAGCACTAATCCTTGTGGCACTCCACTTGTCACAGGCCTCCAGTCTGAAAAAAACACTCCACCACCCCCCTCTGTCTTCTACCTTCAAGCGAGTTGTGTATCCAAACGGCTAGTTCTTCCTCTATTCCACGAGATCAAACCTTGCTAACCAGTCTCTCATGAGGAAATTTGTCAAACACCTTACTGAAGTCCATATAGATCACGTCTACCATTCTGCCTTCATCAATCCTCATTTTTACTTCTTCAAAAAACTCAATCAAGTTTGTGAGACATGATTTCCCACACACAAAGCCATGCTGACTACCCCAATCAGTCCTTGCCATTCCAAATACATGTAAATCCTGTCCTTCTGGATTCCCTCCAACAACTTGCCCACACCGGTCTATAATTACCTGACTCATCCTTATCACTTTTCTTAAATAATGGCACCACATTAGCTACCCTCCAGTCTTCCAGCACCCTCACCTGTGACTATTGATGATACAAATATATTGGCAAGGTTCCCACAGAGTTCTAAGGTACACTGGATCGGGTCCTGAGGATTTATCCACTTTTATGCGTTTCAAGACATGCAGCACCTTCTCCTCTGTGATATGGACATTTTTCAAGATGTCACCATCTATTTCCTTACATTCCATACCTTCCATGTCCTTCTCCACAGTCAACACTGATGCAAAAATACTCGATTAGTATCTCCCCCATCTCCTGCGGCTCCACACAAATGCTGCCTTGCTAATCTTTGAGGAGTCCTATTCTCTACCTAGTTACTCTTTGTCCTTAAAGTATTTATTAAAACCCTTTGGATTCTCCTTAACCCTATTTGCCAAAGCTATCTCATGTCCCATTTTTGCCCTCCTGATTTCCCTTTTAAGTATACTCCGACTGCCTTTATACACTTGGAAGGACTGACTTGACCTCTCCTGTCTACACCTGATGTATGTTTCCCTCTTTTTCTTAACCAAAACCTCAATTTCTCTCATCATCCAGCATTCCCCCACTTATCAGCCTTTCCTTACACCCTAACAGGAATATACTGTCTCTGGATTTTCGTTATCTCACTTCTGAAGGTTTCCCATTTTCCAGCCGTCCTTTTACCTGCAAACATCTGCCCCCAATCAGCTTTTGAAAGTTCTTGCTTAATACCATCAAAATTAGCCTTCCTCCAATTTAGAACTTCAACTTTTAGATCCGGTCTATCCTTTTCCATTACTATTTTAAATCTAATCTAATCTATTTTAAATCTAATATAATTATGGTCGCTGGCCCCAAAGTGCTCCCCCACTGACACCTCAGTCATCTGCCCTGCCTTACTTTCCAAGAATAGGTACACCTTCTCTAGTAGGTACATCCATATACGGAATCAGAAAATGTTCTTGTACACATTTATCAAATTCCTCTCCATCTAAACCATTAAAACTATGGCAGTCCCAGTCTATGTTTGGAAAGTTAAAATCTCCTCCCATAATCACCCTATTAATTTTACAGATAACTGAAATCCCCTTACAAATTTGTTTCTCAATTTCCTGCTGACTATTAAGGGGGCTATAATGCAACCCCATAAAGGTGACCATCCCTTTCTTATTTCTCAATTCCACCCAAATAACTTCCCTAGATGTATTCCGAGGAATATCCTCCCTACGTACAGCAGTAATGTTATCCCTTATCAAAAACGTTACTCCCCCACCTCTCTTGCCCCACCTTTTAATCCTCCTATAGCATTTGTATCCTGGAACATTAAGCTGCCAGTCCTGTCCATCCCTGAGCCATGTTTCTGTAATTGCTATGATATCCCAGTCCCATGTTCCTAATCATGCCCTGAGTTCATCTGCCTTCCCTGTTAGGCCTCTTGCAATGAAGTAAATGCAGTTTAATTTATCAGTCCTACCTTGTTCTCTGCTTTGTCCCTGCCTGCCCTGTATGACTCACTCTCTTTCCCAAATGTACAAGACTCAGTTTGATCTCTTTCCTCACTATCTCCCTGGGTCCCAAACCCCACCTTACTAGTTTAAATCCTCCCGAGCAGCTCAAGAAAATCTCCCTATCAGAATATTAGTCTCCTTCCAATTCAGGTGCAATCCATCCTTCTTGTACACGTCACTTCTAACCCAGAAGAGATTCTAATGATCCAAAAAATGTGGACCCTTCTCCTCTGCACTAGTTCCTCAGCCACGCGTTCATCTGTCTATCCTCATATTCCTACCCTCACTAGCTCGTAGGACTGGGAGTACTCCAGATATTACTATCCTCGAGGACCTCATTTTCAAATTCCTGCCTGTTTCTATCTTGTCTCTTCAGAATCTCATTCTTTTCCCTTCCTATGTTCCAATGTACAATGACCTCCTGCAAGTCCCTCTCCCCTTTGAGAATATAGAGTCATAGAGATGTACAGCATGGAAACATACCTTTCGGTCCAACCTGTCCATCCTGACCAGATATCCCAACCCAATCTAGTCCCACCTGCCAGCACCCAGCCCATATCCCTCCAAACCCCTCCTATTCATATTCCCATCCAAATGCCTCTTAAATGTTGCAATTGTACCAGCCTTCACCACATCCTCTGGCAGCTCATTCCATATACGTACCACCCTCTGCGTGAAAAGGTTGCCCCTTGGGTCTCTTTTATATGTTTCCCCTCTCACCCTAAACCTATGCCCTCTAGTTCTGGACTCCCCGACCCCAGGGAAAAGACTTTGACTATTTATCCTATCCACGCCCCTCAATTTTGTAAACCTCTATTAGGTCACCTTCTGCATCTTCTCTGAGATATCCTTGTTCCTGGCACCAGGGAGGCAGCACACCATTCTGATTTTTTCCTGCTGGCCATAGAAATGTCTGTCTGTGCTTCTGACTAAACAGTCTCCTATCACAATTGATCGTTTAGAACCCAACGTACCCCTCATTACATTAGAGCCAGTCTCAATACCAGAAACCTAGCTGTTCGTGCTACATTCCCCTGAGAGACCATCGCTCCCTACATTTTCCAAAACAGCATACTTGAAATGGGGATAGCCACAGAAGACTCCTGCACAACCTGCCTATCCATCCTACCTTTCATGGAGTTAACCCATCTATCTGACTGTATCTGCGGCTTTTCTCCTTTACTATAACTGCCATCCATCACACCCCCTTGCTCTTGTAAATTCTTCATTGCCTCTAACTGCCACTCCAAACAATCCATGCAACTTGATAGGATTCGCAACCAAAGACACCTCCTGCAGACATAATTATCAGTAACAAGGAAACTGTCTCTAAACTCCCACATCTGACAGGAAGGGCACATCACTCCACTGAAAGCCATCTTTGCTCCTTCACAATCTACAGATCCAGAAAATAGCACCGTCTTTTTGCTCTAAAAAATAATGCTCCAGGCTAACTTAGTACTTATGGTTTATATTTTTCTATTTATAGGATATTTTATATTTATAAGATGTTTATATTTTTTAAATTTAATCAAGAGATCTCAATAAAACATATAATCAAGAAGGAGCCCACTCTACTCACTACTGGAGACTTACAGCAAGATTACATGTTAAAAACTATGCACTTGTCTATTCCTCTGCTGTGAAATCTCCCATACAGGTTCCTCCAAGGTCAGCTACAAATTTCACTATTTGTTACTTTTTCCTAGGGGCACTCCAATGTCCAGTGTAATTATACACTTTCACTGCTGTGTCAGTTAGCAGTGTAGGTTTCTTTCTCTCTTTCCCTCATTGACAATGCACTCACTGCCTTTTGTCTGCTTCTCTCCTTTTAGAAGTGCCATTGTTTTGATCTTTTGTCCCCAAAGTTCCAAAACAATGTAACAGCTTATAAAACAGTAATTGCTGCTCCTGGAATTTGAGGAAATCAACTCCAACACCTAACACATCTCAAAAAAGGAGCAGCTCCTACGTCACAATTTTTCTCCCCATCCTCCATCTTGGATTACCCAGAATCCTCTTCTTCAAAAAACTCAATAAAGTTCATGAGACATGATTTCCTTCATACAAGGCCATGCTGCTATCCCTATTCAGTCCTTGCCATTCCCTCAGGATTCCCTCCAACAATTTGTCCACCACTGATTTCAGGCTCACGGGACTATGGTTCCCTGGCTTTTCCTTTCCACCTTTCTTAAACAGTGGCACCACATTAGTCAACCTCCAGTCTTCCTGCACTTCACCTTTGACTATTGATAATTCAAATATCTCAGCAAAGGCCCAGCAATCACTTCCCTAGCTTCCCACAAAGTTCTCAGGTACACCTGATCAGCTCCTGGGGATTTATCCACTTTTATGTGTTTTAAGACATCTATCATCTCCTCCACTGTAATATGGAAATTGTTCAAGATGTCACCATCTATTTCCCATATTCTATATCTTACATGTCTTTCTCCACAGTAAATACTCATGCAAAATATTTGTTTAGTATCTCCCCCATCTCTGAAGCTCTACACATAGGCTGCGTTGCTAATCTTTGTAGGGCACTATTCTCTCTGTAATTACCCTTTTAGCCAATGTATTTACAAAATCCCTTTGGATTCCCCTTAACCCCATTTGCCAAAGCTATCTCATGTCCCCTTTTTGCTCTCCTGACTTACCTCTTAAGTATATTCCTACTGCCTTTATACTCTAAGGATTCACTCGACCTCTCCTGTCTATACCTGATATATGCTTAAATCTTTTTCTCAACCAAAACCTCAACTTCTCTTGTATGGAATGCTGGATGATATCTACTAGCCTTTCCTTTCATGCTAACAGGAACAAACTGTCTCTGGCCTCTCATTATCTCATTTTTGACAACTTCCCATTTTCCAGCCTTCCAGTTACCTGCGAACATCTGCCCTCAATCAACTGGAGGAAGTTTTTGCCAAAATTGGCCTTCTTCCACTTTAGACCTTCAACTTTTAGATCCGGACTATCCTTTTCCATCACTATTTTAAAACTAATATAATTATGATCATTGGCTCCAAAGCGCTCTCTTACTGACACCTCAGTCACATGCCCTGCCTTACTTCTTAAGAGTAAGTCAAGTTTTGCACCTTCTCCAGTCAGCACTTCCACATGCAGAATCAGAAAATTGTCTTGAACACACTTAACAAATTCGTCTCCATCTAAACCCTTAACACTATGGCAATCCAGTCCATATTTGGAAAGTTAAAATCCCCTCCCATAACCACCCTGTTATTCTTACAGATAACTGAAATCTCCTTACAAATTGTTTCTCAATTTCCTGCTGACTATTAGGGGTCTATAATACAATCCCAAAAAGGTGACCATCCCTTTCCTATTTTTCACTTGCACCCAAATAACTTCCCTGGACGCATTCCCAGGAATATCCTCTCTAAGTACAGCTGCCATGTTATCCCTTATCAAAAATGCTACTCCCCTCCTCTCTTGCCCTCCTTTCTACTCTTCCTATAGCATTTGTATCCTGGAACATTAAAGAGCCAGTCCTTTTCATCCCTGAGTCATGTCTCTGTAATTATTGTCATCTTACTTCCATTATTTGTTAGCTAACTGGTGGCAAAGAATTTAATTGCTGTAAAAAAAGTGAAGATGTGGACGTTTTTCATCTTATCACTTAAACTGTGTGAGAAAAGGGTAGTCATTAGCTGAGATCTAACTCTAATTGGTCAAGGTATTTCCATTGAGGATGCATCAGGAAGCTATTGTCATCCGTGATTTCATTTAACTAAAAAGTGACAAATAATCTAAACATGCTCCTTCAGCTTACATTGGACAGCCCATGCATATGAATATATGTAGAATCAGGCAAGTGTAAGTGAGACACATTACTGCTCATCTTAATTTGTTTATTATTGTATTGTAATTTGAACAAATTCAAAAACTTCAGCAAATCTTGTCAATCATGGAAGCAAATCTAATATTAGAACTTGTGTTTGATTTTTTTCAATCACCCTTTCCTTTGAATTTTTGTGTTCGTGTCCCTGTCCTGTAGTTCAGCAATATGTCTTTTGCTTCAGTAACATTCTATTATTCACTTTTTCTACTTATGGAAGTTAACCGTTGAATTCAGTATAATATCCAGTGAAATATGTTCTTGTCATACTCTGAAGACATATCTAAAACAAACACTGCAAACAATGATTTCAACTATTAAATAAAGGGACATTTAACACCGAAGATGATACTCAAAATGAAAGTTATAATTTTGGTAGGATTTAATTTATTAAAACTGTAGCAATTCCTAATCCAATATTTTGGTTATAATATAATGTCTTGATAAAATACTCTTACTGTTTTGCAGTAGCAGTGCTTTGATTATAAGTTTAATACAAAAAATAAATAAGGAATAAACATTTTGAAATAAATTCTCACATTTGGAAAGTCTTAACTCATATTCCCACGAACCTATGAATACTCAATTATTCACCTACTTCATTGCTTTCAGGTAATGAAAGAGCAGCACTCCGAAAGCGAGTGCTTCCAAATAAACCTGTTGGACAATAACCTGGTGTTGTGTGATTTTTAACTCCAGTATGTGTGGAATGCATAATTCATATACAATATTCACCATAATTAACATTATCATTGTTACCTATAATCAATAATGACTTTTTTTTCTACATGGGCATCACTGGCTGACCAGCATTTATTGGCTCTCCCTAGTTTCTATTAAAAGAGGTGGTGATGAGCTGCCTTCTTGAACTGCTGTGGTCCTTGTGCTATAAGTTGGGGAGTGAATACCAGGATTTTGACCCAGCAATACTAAGGGAATGGTGACAAATTTCCAAGTCAGGATAGTGAGTGGCTTGGATGAGAACGTGTAGATAATGGTGTTCCCATGTTTCTCCTGCCTTTATCATTTAAGATGGAAGTGATCCTTGATTTGGAAGGTGCAGTCTAAGAATCTTAGGTGAATTTCTGCAGAACATCTTGCAGTTAGTACACACCGCTCTGACTGAGCATCAGTGGTGGAGGGAGTGAATGTTTGTGGATGTGATGCCAATTAAGCGTCCTGGACGGTATCAGGTTTCTTGAGTATTGCTGCAGCTGCACTCATTTTGGCAAGTAGCGAGTATTCCATCATTACATTTTTGCAAGCTTTTATGTCGAGGCATTGGAGAAATCTGAAGCATTTTATTTAGAATTGTTATCAGAGCTCCTGATCACACCATAAAATATCTTGAGGGGATGGTGTTTTTAATCACAATTTATCTTATTGTCAAGTTAATTTATTGGAATCCTATGCTTATATTTTATGTTTTCAAACTGTCACCATTTTCAGCAGCTAACTTGTCATAGTAACCTACAGTTAGAAAATCCCGACTACAACATAAGTTGGAAATTCTATCATTTAGGTTGTTAGCACTTTTATAAATGAAGGCAAACAACAGGAGCTTACACAATATGAAAACAGTGAGACAGCAAACATTCCTTTCTTGTCTTCGAATCTCCCCAAAGCTTCAATTCTCCAACATTCTAAGTGATCTATTGTGAACACAGTTTGGCTATTTAGAGTCATAGAGTCATAGAGATGTACAGCATGGAAACAGGCCCTTCGGTCCAACCCGTCCATGCCGACCAGATATCCCAACCCAATCTAGTCCCACCTGCCAGCACCCGGCCTATATCCCTCCAAACCCTTCCTATTCATATACACATCCGAATGCCTCTTAAATGTTGCAATTGTACCAACCTCCACCACATCCTCTGGCAGCTCATTCCATACACATACTACCCTCTGCATGAAAAAGTTGCCCTTTAGGTCTCTTTTATATCTTTCCCCTCTCACCCTAAACCTACGCCCTCTAGTTCTGGACTCCCCAGCCCCAGGGAAAAGACTTTGTCTATTTATCCTATCCATGCCACTCATAATTTTGTAAACCTCTATAAGGTCACCCCTTAGCCTCCAACGCTCCGGGGAAAACAGCCCCAGCCTGTTCAGCCTCTCCCTGTAGCTCAGATCCTCCAACCCTGGCAACATCCTTGTAAATCTTTTCTGAACCCTTTCAAGTTTCACAACATCTTTCTGATAGGAAGGAGACAAGAAATGCATGCAATATTCCAACAGTGGCCTAACCAATGCCCTGTACAGTCGCAACACGACCTCCCAGATCCTGTACTCAATACTCTAGCCAATAAAGGAAAGCATACCAAATGCCTTCTTCACTATCCTATCTACCTGCGACTCCACTTTCAAGGAGCTATGAACCTGCACTCCAAGGTCTCTTTGTTCAGCAACACTCCCTAGGACCTTACCATTAAGTATATAATTCCTGCTAAGATTTGCTTTCCCAAAATGCAGCACCTCGCATTTATCTGAATTAAACTCCATCTGCCACTTCTCA
>NC_057724.1:26352694-26354562 GCF_004010195.1 Chiloscyllium plagiosum
TCAAAAAACTCAATCAAGTTTGTGAGACATGATTTCCCATGCACAAAGCCATGTTGACTATCCCTAATCAGTCCTTGCCTTTCCAAATACATGTACATCCTGTCCATCAGGATTCCCTCTAACAACTTGCCCACCAGCGAGGTCAGGCTCACCGGTCTATAGTTCCCTGGCTTGTCTTTACCGCCCTTCTTTAACAGCAGCACCACATTTGCCAACCTCCAGTCTTCCGGCACCTCACCTGTGTCTATTGATGATACAAATATCTCAGCAAGTGGCCCAGCAATCACTTCTCTAGCTTCCCACAGAGTTCTCGGGTACACCTGATCAGGTCCTGGGGACTTATCCACTTTTAACCATTTCAAGACATCCAGCACTTCCTCATTTGTAATCTGGTCATTTTGCAAGATGTCACCATCTATTTCCCTACAGTCTATATCTTCCACATCCTTTTCCACAGTAAATACTGATGCAAAATATTCATTTAGTATTTCCCCCATTTTCTGTGGCTCCACACAAAGACTGCCTTGCCTATTCTCTCCCTCGTTACCTTTTTGTCCTTAATATATTTGTAAAAACCCTTTGCATTGCCCTTAATTCTATTTGCCAAAGTTATCTCATGTCCCTGTTTTGCCCTCCTGATCTCCCTCTTAAGTATACTCCTACTTTCTTTATATTCTTCTAAGGATTCACTTGATCTATCCTGACTGTTCCTAACATGTGCTTCTTTCTTTTACTTAACCAAATCCTCAATTTCTTTAGTCATCCAGCATTCCCTATACCTACCAGCCTTCCCTTTCACCCTGACAGGAATACATTTTCTCTGGATTCTTGTTATCTCATTTTTGAAGGCTTCCCATTTTCCAGCCGTCCCTTTACCTGCGAACATCTGCCCCCAATCAGCCTTCAAAAGTTCTTGCCTAATACCGTCAAAATTGGCATTTCTCCAATTTAGAACTTCAACTTTTAGATCTGGTCTATCCTTTTCCATCACTGTTTTAAAACGAATAGAATTATCGTCGCTGGCCCCAAGTGCTCCCCCACTGACACCTCAGTCACCTGCCCTGCCTTATTTCCAAAAGTAGGTCAGGTTTTGCACCTTCTGTTTTAGGTACATCCACATACTGAATCAGAAAATTGTCTTGTACACACTTAAGAAATTCCTCTCCATCTCAACCTTTAACACTATGGCAGTCCCAGTGTATGTTTGGAAAGTTAAAATCCCCTACCATAACTACCCTATTATTCTTACAGATAGCTGAGATCTCCTTGCAAGTTAGTTTCTCAATTTCCCTCTGACTATTGGGGGATCTATAATACAATACCAATAAGGTGATCATCCCTTTCTTATTTCACAGTTCCACCCAAAAAATTCCCTGGATGTCTTTCCAGGAATATCTTCCATCAGCACAGCTGTAATGCTGTCCCTTAACAAAAATGCCACTCTCCCTCCTCTCTTGCCTCCTTTTCTAACCTTCCTGTAGCATTTATATCCTGGAACATTAAGCTGCCAGTCCTGCCTATCCCTGAGCCATGTTTCTGTAATTGTTATGATATCCCAGTTCCATGTTCCTAATCATGCCCCGAGTTCATCTGCCTTCCCTGTTAGGCCCCTTGCATTGAAATAAAAGCAGTTTAATTTATTAGTCCTACCTTGTCTCTGCCTGCCCTGACTGTTTGACTCGCTTCTGTTCTCAGCTGTACTCGTCTCAGATCGATCTCTTTCCTCACTATCTCCCTGGGTCCCACCCCCCCCCCCCCCCCAACCTTAAATCCTCCCGAGCAGCCCTTGCAAATTTCCCTGCCAGTATATTAGTCCCCTTCCAATTTACATGCAATCCATCCTTCTTGTACAGGTCACTTCTACCCCA
>NC_057724.1:26354874-26394222 GCF_004010195.1 Chiloscyllium plagiosum
CCTAGGTGCCGACCTCTCTCACCCTTCCTGGAGTTAGCCCATCTATGTGACTGTATCTGAGACTTTCCCCCCTTCCTATAACTGCCATCCATCACATACTGTTGCTGTTGCAAATTCCTCATCGCTTCTATCTGTCTCTCCAACTGATCCACTCGATCTGCTAAGATTCGCATCCAACAGCATTTATTGCAGATATAATCCGCAGTAACCCTTAAACTCTCTTTAAACTCCCACATCTGACAAGAAGTACATATAACTGCAAAGGTCATTTTTGCTCCTTCACAATCTACAGACCCAGAAAATAACACTGTCTTATTCCTCTACAAACACTGCCCCAGGTTAAATTAATAGCTCTGGCTTATATTTTAAGTTTAATCAAGAGACTTATCTCCAAAAACATATAATCAAGAAAGAATCCACTATACTCACTGCAGCAGCCTTTCTCTTGGACAGACTTAAAACAACGATTAACTTATCTGATCCTGTGCTGTGAATTCGCCCAACAGTTCCTCCAAGATTAGTTGTGAATTTCACTGTTTGTTATCTTTAATGAATGTTTCCATTTAAAAAACCTGACAACATAGTGACAATGCTGAAGGTTTCAGCTTCAAATGTGAAACGTGTACTCTTTTGCACTTCCACAAATGCACACACTTTTAAATAAGAAAACAAATCATTGCAAACAAACAGATTACCAATTAAATAGGAATAATTGACACATATTTAACCAGTTTAAGCATGTGGGATTTGTTGTATAAGATGTACGGATCTGCACAAAAAATAAAACAAAATTCTTCACAATATGGTACTTATGCATATTCCTAATATGTCACCTGCAGAAAAATAAACTAATGGTTTAATTACAGTGCCTTTGCAGTGTGGTGACAGTCGCATGCACTGATACAAATGGGGAGTTTGTGGGGAGGTGGTGCATGTGGATGGAGGTGGGTGAAAGAAGCAGCACAGCAGTTGGGGACTATCCTGTTTTGCGGTGAATCTTTAACAGCAAATGTAGCCCATTGCTACAGAGATAAGGAACAAGACCCAGATGATAGGTCTTACTCCTTCAACATCCTAAAGTGTTCTGTCACCAAGTTCACATGACATCATCATATTGGGGGGTACTTAAGGAGTTCTTCAGCGTTAAACCTTTCAGACCCTTACACTCTATGCAATATATTCCATACGTTCCGAAGCATTTTAAGGTTTCTAGTGAAGATTCAACCAATGATGGGAAATAGTCAATGTGCAGCAATGTCCATTCACACTTTTGCTTTTTAACAAAACTTTGAGGTTCACACTATGATTTTCCTTTCACACAATCAATAATACAAACTGTGTGTACTAAACAAAGTTATTCATATTTTGCAGTTAAATAATGAAGCAATGATTCTGATTAAATGATGGCAAAATGATTTCTAAAATGTTAATAGGAAATTCAGAGCTATGTTTGGAGGTTTTTTTTATATGCATTTATGAATTGTTTAATTCCATGTTCCACAAATGGAATATTTTCAACAGATGCAGCACATACTTATATAGCCCGTAAAATGATCAAACATTGTCATGTGCTTCATTTAGGTGCTACAAAGCAAATTTTGAAGCAAATAGTAAAAGTGATATTAGGACAGATAACCAAAAAAAAGGTGCAAATTTTAAAGAATTTAAAGAATCAAACAGATTCAAAAACGGAATTTGACTGATTACAGGCTAGGCCGCTGAAGTCCACAAGCAGTAGTGGAGTATTTAAAAGTGAGGATGCTCAAAAGGCCAGAGTTCAAAAATAACATATCATGACATGTTGGGGGAGGTTACAGAATTAAAGATGTTGAGGTGATGGAGAGATTTGAAAACAAGAGTTAGAAAATTACTAACAAGGCATTGCTAAATGAAAACCCAATGTAAGTGAGTGAAGCCAGGCATAATGAGTGAAAGAGACTTGTATACTAAGTTGAGAAATGTGAGTCAAGACAATTTGTGATGTCATGTTCCCAATGTCTAAACACCAACCCATCCATCTGAAATTTTTCATCTTCAAGAGTAGAGGACTGCAAGGTCCTAATATACATCCAGCTAGGATGCATTGCTGAGGCTTACAGACTAGCAGACCCTTGTCTGTTCCTTGGTACAACAGGCTGGCTCTCTATGTGATTCCAACCAATGCCCATTCATTCAGTATCCCAATATACGGAACTCATGAGATATATAATAACATTGGAAGGTTGTGAAATATCAAGAAATAAAAAGAATCACCTGTTCAAATTCCAGCTGAAATTAACTTTGCCAAAAAAAGCTAATACAAACAATAAACATATATGACCCTTGAAATTCCTCTTGAAAACAAAAATACTTCTTTATCTGATGTGCTCATAATCTGTCAAAGTGAACAAATAATCATTCAAATGTCTTCAAAACAGCTATTTCCATTTCTTTCTGATAAAATCAGTCAGTCAAATTATTGACTGTGACTGTCCTTAGAACTGTGTCAACAATCCCTGCTGAGCAAAGTCCATTAGCGGGTGTTGGATCTCAGCTGAAAATGTGTTGCTGGAAAAGCGCAGCAGGTCAGGCAGCATCCAAGGAGCAGGAGAATCGACGTTTCGAGCATGAGCCCTTCTTCAGGAATGAGGAAAGTGTGCCAAGCAGGCTAAGATAAAAGGTAGGGAGGAGGGACTTGGGGGAGGGGTGTTGGAAATGCGATAGGTGGAAGGAGGTCAAGGTGAGGGTGATAGGCCGGAGTGGGGGTGGGAGTGGAGAGGTCAGGAAGAAGATTGCAGGTTAGGAAGGTGGTGCTGAGTTCGAGGGATATGACTGAGACAAGGTGGGGGGAGGGGAAATGAGGAAACTGGAGAAATCTGAGTTCATCCCTTGTGGTTGGAGGGTTCTTAGGCGGAAGATGAGGTGCTCTTCCTCCAACCGTCGTGTTGCTATGGTCTGGCGATGGAGGAGTCCAAGGACCTGCATGTCCTTGGTGGAGTGGGAGGGGGAGTTGAAGTTTTGAGCCACGGGGTGGTTGGGTTGGTTAGTTCAGGTGTCCCAGAGGTGTTCTCTGAAACATTCCACAAGTAGGCGGCCTGTCTCCTCAATATAGTTGGATCTCAGCCAAACTTGCATAATATATAGCACAGCTGAAAAAACTACCCACAAAACTCAATTTTGAAATGTCTTTCTAGTGGCTAGTCCAGAATACCACCATCTACTCTAGTTTTTTTCAAGGCAACAGTAAAATTTTTAAAAAGGTTTTAAATTTGCATAGTTTATTCACAGCCTGAAAAAAGGTTTCATGATTTAAATCAATATAAATCTCAACCACAGTGTCTGAAGAAGGCTTTCAAATCAAGAATCTGTCTGCCTGCCTGCCCATCCGTCAATCTGTTTATCTCAGCCTTAAATATACACAAGGACTCAGCCTCAACAGCCCTCTGTGGTAAAGAAGTTTACAGATTTATAACCCTCATAGAGAACAGTTTCCTCCTCATCTGTATCTTAACTATATGAGTTCATGCTGCCTGGCCTTAGACTCTCACACAAGGGGAAACAACCTATCTGCATTTACCCTATCAACTCTTCTAAGAATCTTGTACATTTTAAGAAGGTCACTTCTCATTCTTCTATTTTCCAACAAGTACAGACCCAAACTACCCAAACTCCTCACATTATATAATCTTTCCAAAGTGGTTATCAACCTTGTGGATTTTTTTCTGGACTGCGTCCAATTCCAGTATATCTTTCCTGTTTATAACATTCTAGCTGTGAGTAGACTAATGCCTTGTAGTACTGGTCAGCAGTTTAGGAGAAATAGGGAAGAGATTCAGAGGTGGATCTCAGGAGCATGAGTTATAAGTTTTGAGGAGAGAAACTAGAGAACAATGCAAGTTCAGGGAGTGGGACAAAGAGGAGATAGGTAAGATAAGACCCCTGTGGGTATGCTGGAATATGGGTTGTTTGGTGTTGGGGGTATATTGCTGGGAGAGTAAGTTGGGATATTTGTGGTTGTTGCTCATATGAGCATTTGTGTTGCTCATAAATGCATCTGATTTTTACCTTATATTTAAATGCATAAAATATATTTACAAGTTTAAATTGACTTTAGTTACTACTAAATGTTCTCTCAACAAAAGCTCTGGCACCATCACTTTATGTGAACTGGCACCTTTCCCCCTTTTACTCATATAATAATATATTTATTAACAAATACAGTGCTGAAAACTTGTACTAATTCTTCAAATAACCTCCATTTATCAACTATGTTTAAACAAGCAAGATGACAAAATAATTTGAAATTAAATATATCTTCTTGCTTGAGCAAACATAACAGTATCAACTGGAGAACTTTCTAACGTAGCTAACCTGACATGTTGAGAGCCATGTGATGACCACCCATACTCTATGCCAGAAAAGGTCAATTATCCAGATGTGGTGATGTGTGTATTCATTTGAGCAGATCATGAATATGCTTTGAGTTTAATATTAAAACTTGTATCAAACTACAATCTTTGTGGTTTGAACCATGTATATATCTGCTGGTTAGGAAACCATTTCAGCGTTCTTACATTTTATATCAGCCTGTGCAAACAGTTAATGGAGTGTAATGATTGGGGCCATTTTTATAATTGTTCATTAATCTACTCAGTTTTTGATTAAACAATCAGATATGTTACCAAGTACATTGTTCAACAAATGGTTGTCTGTTTTAACCTGTCATCAGTAGCAGGGTGGTGTATTACATTCTACCTGGAAGACCTATGGTCAGTGATCCACATGTGGTCCAGGAGACCCCTGCTAATGGTGGGAGTTCATGTACACACAGACCAAGGATAACCCATCAGTGGATATGGATTTACAATGACTTAATCAGATGAGTTGGAGCCAAAGTATGGCCTTTTCCTTCCAAGAACATTATGGATTCATATAAAATGTAAGGGAGAAGAAAAGAGAGCATGATTAGTTTATGGAAGTCTTGCAGCTCCAAACTATATTGTATATTGATAGAGAATATTTCACAAACTATAAATCATCCAAACAAATGTTGACAGTCCTCTAAATCTTTGTGCTAAACTGTTCATTGTAAAAGCCTGAGGGAAGTGATAGAAGTTATAAATATACAGTACCTGTGCTTTCCATTTTTATTGTAAATTCAGAATAATTAACAGTTTCTATTTCTAAATTACAGTTGCAATTAGAAGAAAAACACTGCCAGCATATATTAGGTTATAGATACATCATTCACATTTTCAGAAAAAATTTGGTTTACTGCTGAATTTTCCAGCCTGTCCTAATTGTCAACTATTTTTAGTGTTCCTTTCTTTAGAGCAGGAAAATTATAGGTTTCTGGCTTTATGAATCAGCTTAATGGAGCATTATGGATGGGAAATTGAATTGATTGGCAGAACAGAATATTTCTAATCCATTCTATCACCCCATTTTTACTTCTCCCATGGTTAATAAAACAGCTTTCTATTCCCTGAAGTTTACTGTCATTGCAGAAATTATGTGCTGTAAATTAGGGTGACATTTTTTCCATTTTGTTACATTGAAATTGATGTGTTAAAATAAGGCTTGTGCTACATTTATTTTCAGAGCAAACAAAATACAATTCTGCCTTGCAGCAAGTGTACACTTAAAATAAAAACAAAATGTCCCAGATACTCAAAATCTAAAATGAAGAAAAAAAAGATGAAAAAAAACTCAGGAGGTTGGGGAACATCTGTGAAAGCATCTGTCAGCATCTGTGTAGTTTTGATAAAGTATCATCAACTTGAAACATTAACTCTGTTTCTCTCCATAGATGCTGCCTGACCTGCTGAAAATATTTAGCCTTTTCACATCAAGATCTTATATTGCTAATGCACTCCTATGAAATTGTATGGAGCCTTGGAACAAGTGATGATTGATTCTTTACCTCACCACAGGCAATCACTCAAGTGTCCTTTGCAGATTGACTCATAAATTATGCTCTAGTAATGCTGTTGTAGTTGATTTAATGAGAATGCTAATAAGTGGATGAGTGAAAAATCTGTCCCTTGATGCAAGATTGATTGGAAAGAATGCAATGGTAATGATGTTTTTTCTCTTGCTTATTACATTACATAAACAGTCAGTAAACAGAAATAAGGATGGAAAAGTTACCCTGTTATGCTGGCATGCTTGGAAATGGTACAAAACTAAATACTTTACCTAGAACATTATTAGGGTATAGTTGAAAATATTGACCAGATACCATAAAACAGATACTTCAAAACTGCAGAAGGTGACTATCTAGAACATCATTAGGATATAATTGATAAGAATAACCAGATGACAAAACTGCAGAAGGTCAGTCAGACCCACCTTGGGATAAAATTTGTAACCTGGGACAGAATGTGTTATGTCTAGGTGCATGAACATGAAAGGAATAAATCTTCATACAGAAAGTACATCAAAACTCACCAGTTTATACATTCTTTCAAGCAATATTTTTCATATGATGACTTATGTCATGTTGTTATTGAACTATTAATAACCTATCTCCGGGGTACAGACGCATGACCAGAAGTGCTGCAAGAAGGTCAATGACCTTCTCTGCTGTGCCAGGGTAAGCACCACACTCTTCTCTATCAGTGCCACTGCACACAAATCACATATGTATTACCTGTTTTAGTCACAAGATAAAAAAATTATTAATACATCTGAGAAGCATGTGTCTCCCATTTCTGATAGTAGTGTCACATTCTAATATTCCAAACAAGAATATAAGGCTGAAACTAACTTCTTTTGGGGAAGTCGGAATTACATCAAGTTTAAGTTTTTGTCACCGTGAGATCTCACAGGTTCTCTCACCGTATCTTTCCACACTCACTTTATTTATTGCCAATCCTGCAACTATGGCATATCTCCTGCCTGATTTCTGCCCCACTTTCTCATGTGCACTTGCCGCAACCACTCACCAGTTAACAGATATCTGCCCAAAAACTGGCATTCCTTGCAGTGAAAGCATTGGCATTCCAAACCTGGCCAGTTCATTGAAGGATATGTCCATAAGATATCAGAGAAACTGAAGATGGCATTTAGAATCTTCAACAT
The DNA here is from genome assembly GCF_004010195.1 of Chiloscyllium plagiosum. Classification (NCBI taxonomy): domain Eukaryota; kingdom Metazoa; phylum Chordata; class Chondrichthyes; order Orectolobiformes; family Hemiscylliidae; genus Chiloscyllium; species Chiloscyllium plagiosum. The sequence continues at coordinate 26,361,937 of NC_057724.1, forward strand.
GGATCGAAAGATCCTGGTGGATGGCGTAGCACAGAAGAGAGCCATCATCTTCCTGGATGATGATCGAAGGAGTCCAGATCACCAAACCAAACCTGGCCAGCCTGTCTGAGGCCATTTCCAGGGTATGAACACATGACCAGAAGTGCTGCAAGAAGGTCAATGACCTTCTCTGCTGGGCCAGGATAAGTCCCACACACTTCTTTATAAGTGCTACTGTACACAACTCCCACCGAGGACCATCTGTGTTGCTCTTGATATTGCCCACGTCACCTTACTTCAGGCACTGTCTCTCCCCTCTAATTATCTCACACCACTGATCCTGCATGCCTTCTGTGCTGTCCCCTGAGACCTTCAGTATATCTCACTATCTTGGCCTAACAAAAGCACAAACAGTCATGCCACCCACTGTAATCTCAGTCAATCCACATATTAATCTCATTGAAGGAAGTGACGACAGATTATGACTGAGTACAGAGAGGCCAGACAGGTGGAAGGTGTGCTGGACATCATGCTGCTTGCCTCCTATAAGGAGAACACCTTGGCCTTTGCAAGACAGGATTGTGATCACTCCTACAGGGATGCTGAAACACCACAAAGGCTTTTGCATCTCTCCCAATAACCCTGCTATTACTTTCAAAGATTGGACATGGTCTACTCACTGACCAGGATTTCTTCTCCCTCTTTTGTCTTGCAGCCTCACTGAAACGTCAACATCAAAACGCCCACCTCCACCAGAATCCCGATCCTCAATCCCTGAGAGTCACAATACCAGGCTTTCAGAGGAAACATTAGCAAGCCTACCTCCTTTAGAGCCCACTAACCCAGATTCTGACAACTCAATGGGAACCGTTGGTGTTATAGTGTAAAGGTACACGGTGTTGTGAGCACCTCACTGTGCCAGCTCCACAGTTTGCTGAGGAAGAAAACACACCAGGCACCCTCAGAGGACTGCCCGAGACCAGGCACCTGCTCAGTACCAGGTAGGGGATGGCCCTGTTGTCTCGGCAATCAGGGGCTATATTCAAATGCAGAGTGGAGCAGCAGTGGCAGACAGGCATTTGGGAGCTTCTTGCTCAGGAGCTATAACAGCACAGTGGGTCAAGCCACTGTCTATCTGTCTCCTCCATCTGTCTGCTAATCCTAGTACAGGGATCCCCACCTGACAAGCAAACTGGTGGTACCAAGAGGCATCCACCTGGAGGAGGAACTACATACCCAGACCCTGCGGTCATTTCCATTCACGCAACCCTGCTTGAAGCTGTCTGCCAATGGGAAATTCAGGCTGAGATATGTAAACTTGACTCTGGCACATCTGACTCATCATCTACAGGGTCACCCCACAATGGTTTCAGGCCCTTTACATCAGAGCAGATGACTTCCAGTACAGCAGCAGAACCAGGGAATACAGTAAAACCTAGTGAGAAGAAGCAAAAAGAGAAAAGTGCATTGAGAGCAATTGAGAGACTTTCTATTTACAATCAAATGACTGACTGTGGCCAACCCTCTAGACGGGGATAGTAGGCTGCCCTCGTCATACAGAGCCAGGAACCCCCTCCCCTCCCCCACCGCCCCCGACCTTTTGACGCCTCCATGGACTTCAATGAAGACATTCCCTTTACAGTTCAAGACATAGCCTATGCAGTGCGTTTGCTACATAAGCTGCAGGCACATGCAGCGTGAGTGAGATTAATGTAGCACACTGCCATACAGTAAGGTGACTGAGGATGGCTGAGGAGCAAGGCAATCTGTCTGTTTTAGAGACTGCATTAATTGGCATGGCATTGCAAGGCCCAGATGCTATGAAAACCAGGTAGACACTAAGTGAGGGAGTGCTAAGAGAGCAAGGTGAGGCAGCCGAGTCCAGTGTGTGAACTGGACTCTTGTCCCTGTGTGTAAAGTGCCAGTGCTTAGGGATGGAGGAAATGGACTGACGGTTTGATTTAGTTGTAGTTGAGCACTTTGGAGAGAGTGACCATAATTCAGTTATGTTTAATTTAATTTAGTGATGGAAAGGGATAGGTACATGCCACAGGTCAAGAGTTATCGATGGGGCAAGGGCAATTATAACGTGATTAGGCAAGAATTAGGATGCATAGAATGGGGTAGCAAAATGCAGGGGATGCAGACAATCGAAATGTGGAGCTGGTTTAAGTAACAAATATTGCGTGTCCTTGATAGGTATGTCCCTGTCACACAGGGAGGAAGTGATAAGGTAAGGGAACCGTGGTTTACTACAGAAATTGCATCTCTTGTTAAGAAGAAGAAGGAGGCTTATGTGTTGATGAGGCAAGATGGTACAGATGAGGCAATGGAGAGTTAAAGATTAGCAAGGAAGGATTTAAAGAGAGAGTTAAGAAGAGCAAAGAGAGGACACGAGCAGTCTTTAGCAAATAGAATAAAGGAGAACACTAAAGCTTTCTATTGGTATGTGAGGAATAAAAGGATGATTAGGGTAGGAATAGGCCCAGTCAAAGACAGAAGTAGGAAGTTGAGTGTGGAACCTGTAGAGACAGGAGAGGTGCTAAATGAACATTTCTCATCGGTGTTCACTCAGGAAAAGGAGAATATTGTGGAGAAGAATGAGGTACGAGATATTAGACTAGAAAGGATCGAGCTGAAAATGTGTTGCTGGAAAAGCGCAGCAGGTCAAGCAGCATCCAGGAAACAGGAGAATCGACTTTTCGGGCATAAGCCCTTCTTCAGGAATCAACCTAGAAAGGATCGAGGTTAGTTACACACAGGTGTTATCAATTCTAGAAGTAGTGAAAGTAGACAAGTCCCCTGGGCCAGATGGAATTTATCCGAGGATTCTTTGGGAAGCTCAGGAGGAGATATCAGAGTCTTTGGCTTTGATATTTGAGTCATCATTGTCGACAGGTTTAGTACCTGAGGACTGGAGGATTGCAAATGTTGTGCCCTTATTCAAGGGCAGCAGAGATGACCCAGGTAATTATAAACCAGTGAGCCTTACTACTGTTGTAGGAAAGGTTTTGGAAAGCATTATGAGAGATAAGATTTATAATCATCTAGAAAGCAACAATTTGATTTCAGATAGTCAACATGGTTTCGTCAAGGGCAGGTCGTGTCTCAGAAACCTCATTGAGTTTTTTGGGAAGGTGACCAAGCATGTAAATGAGGGTAGGGCAGTTGACATGGTATACATGAACTTCAGTAAAGCATTTGATAAGGTTCCACATTGTAGGCTGATGGAGAAAATGCAGAGGCATGGAATTGAGGGTGATTTAGCAGTTTGGATTAGAAACTGGCTTTCTGGAAGAAGGCAGTGAGTGGTGGTTAATGGAAAATATTCAACCTGGAGTTCAGTTACTAATGGTGTGCCACAAGGATCTGTTTTTGGACCACTTGTTTGTCATTTTTATAAATGACTTAAACGCAGACATATGTGGATGGATTAATAAATTTGCAGACAACACTAAAGTCGGTGAAGTAGTGGATAGTTTGGAAGAATGTTACAGGTTGCAAGGGGACTTGGATAAACTGCAGAATTGGGCTGAGAGGTGGCAAATGGAGTTCAATGCACCTAAATGTGAGGTGATGCACTTTGGGAAGAATAACAGGAAGGCAGATTACTGGGTCAATGGAAAGATTCTTGGTAGTGTGGATGTGCAGAGGGATCTTGGAGTCCATGTACATAGATCCCTGAAAGTTGCCACCCAGGTGGATAGTGCTGTTAAGGAGGCATACGGTGTGTTAGGTTTCATTGGTAGAGGGATTGAGTTCCGGAACCGCAATATCATGCTGCAACTAATCAAAACGCTGGTGCGGCCATACTAGGAATATTGTGTACAGTTCTGGTCGCCCCCATTACAGGAAGGATGTGGAAGCATTGGAAAAGGAAGCAGAGCAGATTTACCAGGATGTTGCCTGGTCTGGAGGGAAGGTCGTATGAGGAAAGGCTGAGAGACTTGAACCTGTTCTCATTGGCCAGAAGGCTGCTAAGAGGGGATTTGATAGAGACATACAAAATGATCAGAGGATTAGATAGGGTGGACAGTGAAAGACTTTTTCCTAGGATGATGACATCAGCTTGTACGAGAGGGCATAACTACAAATTGAGGGGTGATAGATTTAAGACAGATGTCAGAGGAAAGTTCTTTATGCAGAGAGTGGTAAGGGAAGGAATGCCCTACCTGCTAATGTAATCAACTCAGCCACATTAGAGAGATTTAAACAATCCTTAGATAAGCACATGGATGATTTTGGGATAGTGTAGAGGGACGAGCTGAGAACAATTCACAGTTCGGCGCAACATCGAGGGCAGAAGGGCCTGTTCTGCGCTGTATTGTTCTATCTTCTATGTTCTAAATGCCAACATCTGTGGAGGAGGAGTGATTGTGGTTGATGCCAGTGCATCTTGCCCTGAGTCGCAGTTTAGTCACAGGCATCACGGAGGTCATTCAGGCAACTGGTGAGCTGAATGCACCAGATGCGTGCCTTGCTTTCCTTGTTGAGTTTTCCCAATGCCAAGCTTATTTGTTAAGTTTGGTAGATGGGACCGTAAACATTCACAAGACAAGTTGTTAACACAGGAGTTAACAATCAATAGTGACCAGCAATTGGCATCTCACCTCTGCCAATTGAGAATCTCAGCATACTGCCTGTGGAAATCATAAAAGACAGAGCACAATGACCTTGTCACTGAGATGCGCAGCTACACTTGTTGTCTGATTCTGTCACACATCCCATCCTGCAAGGATGGTGATGGTGACACAGTGGTTAGCACTGCTGCCTTACAACGCCAGGGACCCAGATTCAATTCCAGCCTTGGGCGACTGTCTGTGTGGAGTTTACATATTCTCCCCGTGTCTGCATGGGTTTCTTCCAGATGCTCTAGTTTCCTCCAATGGTCTAAAGATGTACAGGTTAGATGGATTGATCATGCTAAAAATTGCCCCATTGTGTCCAGGGACATGCAAGTTAGGTGGGTTAGCAACAATAAAACCTCGTGCAGGATCAAGAGGATGGGTCTGATCAGGATGCTGTTCAGAGGGTCGGTGCAGACTCATTGACCGAATGGCTTCTTGCTGCACTGTAAGGTTACATGATTCATAGCCTACGTCACAAACACCTTAATAAGATTCCAGCTAAACCTACTTACTGCTATTCCCCAATCTATGTCATCAGGTCATATCTCCAATATCCAGAATTTCAAATGTTAGGTCTATCAAAACTGTGGAAGAAGTGCAGGATTAGGCTGGTGCTGCAATAGCTCCACTAGGAGTGGGTTAGCGCTACCAGGCTTATTTAAATTCTAAGTCTCAACACCCATTGAGGGAAAAGTCTAGCTTGAACTAATCTAGTGCAAATGAATTTGAGGCATTTGAGTAAAATTGCTTCAATGGTTCAACAGTGAAGAAAATCTATACTTTGCTAGCAGAGTTCCTGTTGAAATTCAAAACAGGCAGCTAGGAAGAGATACCATGTCATGAATCAAATGATGAGTGCTCAAAGAAATATCTTAGATGAGTTTAAGAATTAGGAATTAGAATACTGCTGAAGAGCAACTACAAGTAATTATTTTTTCATTCAGTGTGAGGCCACTGATCTCAATAGTTAAGACTGTAAGAATGTTGCAATATGATATTATGGATAACATGTTAAAAGATATAATAAAGCTGTCTACTCTGAATGAATTTCAATTGTAGTATGCTTTATGCTGCCACAGCTGTATTTATGCTTTCATGACTGTACTCTTAAATGGATTCTCTACACTTTTTTAGAAATCTGTTCCATTGTCATTCTTGTTATTCTTTCAATTCTCTGTAATATGACGAATCTTTGATAATAGGATGTGCAAAACTCTAAATAAATATTGCTTGTTTTTATAAGTTTCCAGCAGATAGGAGAAATATTAAGAATACTTAGCCTTCAAATAACAACAAAAAAAACAGATCAAGCAATCATATAATTTTGTTTTGTGACCTTGCTATGTGAAAAATTGACTGCTTCATAATACTGTTACTTCACAGTTAACAAATCTGCTGTGAAAATATTTTGTGCATGCCTTGAAATGCAAAACATTATATTAATGCAAACTTTGGTTTCCAATTCATTTATCCCTCTTTTAGATCATGTATTGATACGTACACTTAGTCATCACAATTAAGGTTTTAACCTTTTTATTTTAACAGCTACAGCCTCAACATCTCAATATTGAGTGTAATAACTTCAGAAACTGACCACATTTATGTCTATTCTCAATTTTTCTTATATTTTCTAGACCCAGCCCCCAATCACCCCACAACTGTATCATGTTTGTATCTTGTTTACTTTGTGAAGGTTGATCAGCTCAGTTGGTTGGACAGCTGTTTTGCAATGCAGTATGGGTTCAATTCCCACACAGGTTGAAGTTACTACTAAGAACTCTACTTTACAATGTGTATCCTTGCCCGAGACATGGCGACGCTCAGGTTAAACCAGCCCTAGCAGTCTGTCTCTCTCTAATGAGAGAGCAACCCTAAGGTCTGGTAGGACTATGGGAATTCTACCTTTGTTTACTTTGTACTGAGTAGAAAAGACCACTTCTCTACTTTCACAACTTAATTTATAGCCCTTTTACACCTCTACTTAATTTTTCCAATATCAATAACTTTTTTTTTGTCTTTTGCATTGGGCCTCTATAACATCCCCCTTCTTGCTCCTGCCCACTTCTGGCAAAAATATAAAAGATAACCTATTTTCCAACACATTTCAGTTCTGAAGACTCAAAATGTTAACTCCGTTTCTCTCTGCCACACCTGTTGAGTTTTTTCCAGTTTTCTCTGTGTTTGTTTAAAACTCAATGGTTTGTTGCCCCATTTTTCCCAGTAATGGATTTCAGTGTTTAACTAAATATCTATGTATTCTGTTCAAATAAGAAATAAATTGCAATTATATAATGCCTTTCACAACTTCCACAAGTTATGGCAAATTTTGTACATTTTTGTATTTATTTTAATACAGAAAACACATTCAATTTGGACACTGTAAAGTCTTACATTGGCAATGAGATAATTTGGTAGATAATATATTTTAGTGAGGTAATTTAAGGATAACTATAGGTCCAGATGCCAAGTGAATATCCTATTCTTTGAATAATATTGTGAAGTGTTTTCTATTCACTTGAGAGGCAAGAGGCCCTCTGTTTAACATCTCATCTGAAAGACAGATCTTTGAACAGTGCAACACCTCCTCAGTACTGGACTGAAGTGAATCAAGATTACTTACTCAGGATTCTGGACAGGGACTTAAATCCACAACCATTTGCCACCAAATGCTACCACTGGTAACATCTGAAACAGTAAAATGTGCTGTATTGCAACTTAATGAACAGGAACTGGTAGAAATCAACTTAGTAAAAATGCTAAATCAGTCACAGTAAATCTTATACTATGGTGTTTATCAACATAATTAGCATAGTTTATATTCAAATGTGCAATATATTTCCTGTGAATCCTTTACTTTAACAAATAAACTAGCCAAAGTTAAAAATCGCACAACACCAGGTTATAGTCCAACAGGTTTACTTGGAATCACTAGCTTTCAAAGCACTGCTTCTTCATCAGGTGGTTATCGCAAAAGAATTGCAGTGTCATGGAACCTAATATTAAACAAACTTAGCTTGAGTCTTTCATCTTTTAGAATGATCATGTTAGTTTCAGTTCCTTCATATGTAAATCCCAGAACTTCTTTGAAGTTACATTCTCATGGTAGCTTTTAACAATAGGTGCCATCTCAGCTCAGGTAATGCATTGAAGGTGTGAAGTTAAAGTCTGGCTGTGTCCCAATGTTAGGTCAGACTGATTCTATTTCTAAAGTGGGATTACAGAATTTTACATTGATTTATGCAGTTTCTAAGCAAGATAAAATGTAATTCTGTGAGTAGAAATTCACCCCATAAACGTGTGTGTGCGTGCGCACGTGCTGGGGAGACCGAATGAGTGTGCGTGTGTGTGTGCGTGTGTGGGTACGTGAGTGTCTGTGAGAGAGTATGTGTATGTGTGTTAGTGTAATAGGGTGTAAGTCTGTGAGACAGTGCATGTGTGAGAGAGAGTGTGGGGAGGTGTATGTATGAGTGTATGAGAGAGGGTCTGCAGGAATGTGTGTGCATGCGTGCATGTGAGAGTGTATAGTACAGTGGGGTCACCCGTAGTACGACATGAACCCAAGGTCCCAGTTTATTTTTCAGATTTCATGAACTGAGGCTTCAGAATGTAGCTTCAAGGCTGTGCTGTGTAAAGTAGCAGGATCCATCTCAGTATTACCGCCTTTTGAATTTATTGTAAATCAGTCACATAAAATTTGAAACTAAACCGATCGTTACTTTAATTCTTTGCCACATCTTTTTATGGAAATCAGTTTGTTAATGTAGTACCCATTCAGATACTTAAAGGAGTCAAATACCAGGTTGATGCAGGAAGAAAGGAAAATGAATGAAGGGGCATTAAAGTGTAGAGTATATAATGAAGTGCAAGTTCTGACTGTGTGATTATATTACTATTTTGAATGATCACCACTGTCTAACCATGATCAAGAGAGTAATTTATATCTGAACATTCTAAAAAAAAGTTTTTTTTCTATCTTCCCATTTTATGACAGAGTTGAAAATGGCTTTTATGTTAGAATAATCAACCTCTCCTTACATTAACAAGGTGTTAACCATAACATAAATGTAAAAAGGTTTACTTTATTTTCGTGATTCTTGTTTCACAAAATCCTTCATTGTATCTGACAATGGATCCTTTGATTTATTTTGCCTAATTTTGAAAGACTTTTTAATTATGTCAGTGTTTTAACTATTGATCTGTCAAATGCCAAATAGAGATCCTCATTATACTAGATCTCAATTTGTTGTGAAATGCCCAGCTTCATGAGATAAACTTGTTACATATCTATTCATCAGCCAAACAATGCTTGTTTCCCTGCAAAAATACTTAGCACCAAAACTCAACAGTAAAATATAATTGTGACTGTCATTTTTAGTTTTCTTGAATGCATTTTTTAAATTTTGAAATTTATTGATAAACATTATGTTATTGTTGAACTTAGTCTTCTGTATGTAGAAAGATATCACATACTACATTAAAGCACTGAAAGAATTGGACATACAAATAGATGCAAAACATAGATCCAAAAAAGTAATCCTACAGTAATAATAAGAAAGTCATTCTGGAAGATGTGGTCAAAGGTCCTTATGCAATTGAACATGAAGTTAGACTGAACATGTGTTCCAGGGAAATGCAAGCAATACAAGTATAGATTTTCCAGTTTGGTCATAGACTATGTGGATGTAAGGACAGTTGTTTTTAGCATTAGATTAGAGAACTAAAGCATCAAAACAAGCTTATAACTCATGTTTATTAAATTCTTCACTAGGAATTCCCTACCTTTGAATGCTGTTGCAAAATTTAAAGTCTTGTAACAATAGTACAAAGGTGAAGTACAGCCAAATTTATCAATATATTCAATATAACTCTATTAAAAAAGTTGTGCAAAAAAGTACTGCAGAACCTGAAGATGTAATAATACTTGTGTTCAAGTACTCTTTGAACATGTTCAACAGAGAAGGATCATGCTGCTTTGCATTCCAGAGGAGAGAAGCACTGCTTACACTGACAAGCTATATAGAGGACTTCTGGAGATGGGCGTGGGCATGAAAGCAGGATGTAACACTCAGAGGAGTAGACAACAATACATAAGGTTTACAGATCCCACTGGACCAGTGAATGTCAGCCTTCCCAAAATCAAGCAGCAACCTAAAATATATTGCTATTGCAATGGAGTCTAAAAGTCAGATTTTCACGACCGTGGTGACTAGCTTATGTAAAGAAACTTTCACATTGCAGACCAGAGTAAGTTTAATGTTCCCTTTACACTTCATTTTTGCTCTCCTGAGAAAAGAAGCAGGATATACTTGGGCCACTGACCTCACAGGTGGCAAATAATGTGATTTTGCCTCCAATGTAGTGCTTTAACCTGATGTAGCAATGCTTATATTATCTCCTGTAAAAGTTTTAAGGATCAGATTATGACATTTGAACCAGATCATATCTACCCTTTACAATTGTTTCCATCTACTTCATAAATTCATCACTCCATATCGCATAAAAAGGCATTTGCAGAGATGGGATCCACTTGAATTTCAAATGGCCCCACTGAGTTTGAGATCCCTGCTTGTGTAATGTATTTTGAATTTCCTTCCCCCGCCAGAAAAAATTTAATCTTTTTTAAATGGTGAGGATTGAAGTCCTGCCCACCATTTCAAAGGCCTTCAGATTTGGCACCACGTTGAGAATATCTAACATTGTTAGGAATATAATCACAAAATCAGCACTTCACTATCCTGGAGAGAAATTAGGAGACACTTTGTTGCATGAATTGGTAGAATTGTGAAAACCAAACATGAAAATCTGTAAATACTAATTCAGTTAGTAATTTGAAATCTGAGATTGGTAGATCTATACTAATCAAGGAAATTAAAGGTTGTGGAATTCACAGTTGGTGGATAACATTAGATTACCAATCAACCATGATCTCATTGAATGTTGAAATTTGCTGAATGACCTTCAGTTGTTGCTATATGTTTCTGATATGTGTGGCAGAGTGCTATTTCTTTCAATATCCTAGTGAAGCAGGTGACCCCAAGTTAGTGTTATCCTACTTGCTGTCTTCCTTCTTCTCATAACCACCCACTGTTTTCAAAGTTTACAGTAAAACATAATATAACATGATTCATTCTGCCGTAGAGTTTATTTTAGAGTTGTAAAGATGACAGTGTTGGAACATATGTTTCTCTCCTCTCTCTCTGGATGTGTCAGTAAAGTTGTTTCAGAGCCAAGTCTTTCATGCTTTGGCACCTCGCAGAAGATCACTACTGCAAGCATTAGCTCAGGTATATCCACAGCGGGGAATTCAGATAATGAAACAGAAGAAGATTCACAGCTCTGAAAGTGTGGGTGCAGTGAGAAGAAGAGAAAGAGCAGGATTTTGTTGTTTGAATAACAAAGCATGCACCATTCTCAGCTGTTGAATTCAGTGAGTTGTATCTCTGAACGCCTCCTTCAGAAGGATGATATTTACTGAATCATAACAGATTGTGAGAAGCAACATTCAGCAACTTATACTCATTCAGGTACATAGAATGCAACTAGCAATACTTCATTTTCTTTAAAGCCAACTTCAACCCAGCTCCTATAGAATGGTAGAGCAGGTTCGCAGGGATGAGTGGCCTACCCCTGCTCCTCATTTCAAAGTTTCATATGAAATGTTTTTCTAGTCTTAGGATATCAAGAATTAGAAATTCATCTTGGGCAGTGGCATAAGATGAGTGCTATCACATCACCCACTTGTTTTATGTCGTGCTCAACTGTCATCTTTATGAGATTGCAACTCAATCCTGGATCCTACATTTAACAGGAGCTTAATCTGATAACAGTAAAAATTGAGTGTTATCAAACAGGAATGTCTACCTCAAAGTCTAGGGTATAAAAATATTTTAAAATTATGGAATTGATTAAATGATTAACTGAAATTGAATACATGCAACATCACTCCCAGGACACTAACTGGACCAGCTATTGCACAAAATATTGTAAGTATCTCAGTCACTATTAATCATACACTGAATTATGAAACACAAAACAACTCCTTTAAGAATATAGCTATCTGAATTTATTATTAAATGTAAAATATTTTACATCATTGAAGAAACATATAAAAGTCCCAATTCCATATATAGGCAATGTGTACAGCTTGCTTGGGTTATATCCTTTCAAGTCTGAAGTTGGAAAACTCAATATGAAGGAACCTTTTTTTCAATTAAAAGAAAAACATATATTCATGGTATTCAGCAGGCAAAATATGGAAGATCTTCTTCAGAAATTGCAGCAAGCCTGGTTTAGTATGCTTGAGTAATCCAATTAACAATACCAGTGCAGTTATGCAAATTGTATTATCACTTGAATATGATTATCACTATATTTGGATCAACCCAACTCACTGCATTTCACAGTTGATAAATATAAATTGTTCTAAGCGTAATATCTTTAGAAAAACCATCCAAATTCTAACATACCAGTTGAAACTAAATTTGTATTAAACCATAACATTGCACACACTGCAACTTTGAAAAAAAGGCAAGCATTGGACTTACTCAACAGGTCAGAAAGCAGATTCTGCATTAGTGGTGCTGGAAGAGCACAGCAGTTCAGGCAGCATCCAACGAGCTTCAAAAACGACGTTTCGGGCATAAGCCCTTCATCAGGAGCCATGGGAGGAGGTACAGATAACAGGAGGAACATTGTCATTTTTGTTTTTGCAGGAACAGCAGGACAGAAATTTGGATGCATTCTAACTGAAATTTCTGAGGATTAGGAATGGTGGTTGGATGATAGGTCAGGATTGTGATTGAGCACACAGTTTGAAACACCATTAGAAGCCTTCATGTTAAGTAAACAAAAACTTTTGTTCTCCTCTCATAAAGGAGTCAATTCTGAAGAAACTGGAAGGGAGATAGAGAAGGTCAATCACCATAGTGTGTTTTGAAAGTCTCCGTGGGTATAGTCAGTCATTTCATTACTTGCATTCCACAACCGTCTTCAGCAGCCTCTATCTAAGACTGATCTCAGGTCTGTCACTTCCTTGTTTTATAGTATTCATTGCACCAACCCTTTCAGGCTTGAAAGACATCTTGCTAAGCATAAGGCATGACATGTGACATGATTCTGATGGAGAATCACTGGACTCTTCATTATTCATTCATTCACAGAATGTGGGTGTCACTGGCCAGACCAACATTCATTACCCATCCCTAATTGTCCAGAAGGTAGGTAAGAGTCAATCACATTGCTGAGGGTCTAGATTTACATGTAAGCCAGACCAGGTAAGGAGAGCAATTTCCCTCCCTAAAAAACATTAATGAACCAGATGGGATTTTCTGACAATCAACAATAATGGTCATCATTAGATTCTTAATTCCAGATATTTATTGAGTTCAAATTCCACCATCTGAGATTGCCAGATTTGAACCCAGGTCTTGAGACCATTACGAGGGTCACTGGATTCGTTGCCATCACCTCCACATAAACAAAATATTATTTCTATTTTCTCCCACAGCTGCTACCAAACCTACTGAGTTTCTCCAGCAATTTCTGTATTTTGTTTCAGATCTCCAGTATCTGTTGTTGTTTGTTCTATTATATTGATACATAAAGGACAAAGTTAATCTGGTTAAATTAATTTGGAGACATCTTAACATGCTTATCATTGTCTATGAAGGTAATTTTAAGCTTGAAGGAGAAGTAGTCTACATCAGTTAGCTCATGGCAAAATTTAATAGGCTTCTACTATTGGTTGAGAATGATGATGGGCTGTTTTCCTCCTTCAATTCTGGCAGTCTATTTATAGTGGTAATAAATGTTGAACTATCAGTTCTGGATGGCCCATCTTTGTCAAAGTGTGACTTTAAAAAATAATCTAATACTGAACTTGATCTTAAGATTTGATAAGATGACAGTATGGAGTTTCTTTCATAACCAGTGCATCACTTACAAAATCTACCCTTCATATTCCCGCATCATTATCTCTGGTGTCACCCAAACCTTCGAACCTTACATTTGCAATAGATTCCCATTGCAGACTTGTGGTTCTGCATGGCTCCGTAAATGCCTAATATTCCCAATAAAGTATCAATAACCGATAAGGAAATGGTTATGAGACCATTTCTTATGTTGAATTGAGATTTCAGCTTCCAAAGCATGTACAGATAATTGCTATCTCATTGAGAAATAGCATTGACATATATTCCTGGGTAACTGTGCTCAACAGTTTGAAAATGTCTCTACTAAATAATTTTATGCTTTATTTACACATTTGCATTGCCTTATGAAAGCTGTGTTACTATGTCTAAAGATTTTGAATCCATTCCTAGATGATGTGAGCATTACTAGGAAGTATCAAAATGTACTTTCCATCACTAATTGCCCTTGAGAGGTCATGTTGATTGCCTTTGAATAGGTCTGGATGGAAAGCTCTTCTCAGGGTCAATGGAGACTGGATGGGCTAAATGGTCTACTTCCACATTGTAGGGATTTTAAACTTCTTTATAGTAACAGTTCATTTGATATGGGTGCATTCACAATGTTTTAGGAAGAGTGTTTCAAGATTTAGATCCATCGATGGTGATAAGTAGGAGTCATAATAATCATAATAGACTGCTCTCTCATTAGAGAGAGATAGCTGGTGGTGAGTTTAGCCTGAAGGTCATCATTGCCTCAAGAATGGTTGAGAAAGTTTGGCCATCATAATGACTTCAGGCAAAATGTGATCCCATACTATTGGTCACTCTGCACTGCAAGTCAGCCATCTAATAAATAGAACAAAAAGAATAGTAATGAAAATAAATATTACATAATTACAAGTCAGGATGGCATATGGTTTTCAGATGGTGGTGTTCATGCATCTGCTGACCTAGGTGGTAGACATCATGCATTTGGAAGGTGTTGTCTAAGGAACCTTAGTGAGTTGATGCAGTGGACATTATCGATAATCTGCAATATTGCAATGTTGTCCTGATGGTGGAGGGAGTGAATATTTAAGATGGTAGTTGGGATGCCATTCAGGCTGTGAATATCTGACAAGCCCAAGCATCCCACATGGAACATACAAAACCAGCTGCATCAGAACAATCATTTTAATCAAAAGACTCTGAAACTCAATGGGGCATCAGGAAAATTGCATCCATTCTTTTACTCACTGTAGTATGATAAAGACACATTTTGAGAGGTAAAAAGGTTGCATACAATTATCCAGTTTGCCATGAAACAATGACAGACACCAAATTCTGCAAAGAATCTGCGTGTTCAACAGGAGCTTTTGAGCAAAGGAGAGAAAGCAGTATGGATTGATAATAGCAAGACTACTGAAATCTATTCTCTCTCTCTCTCACAATTTGCTCAAAGTCAGGAACTAGCTAATGAAAAACAATTTGGAACAACAAGATTTACTAAGAATTCCAAGACTTCTGCAACTTCATTATAAAGGAAACAAGATAGCAGCTAAACAGTTGGACTCAGATCCTTTCATTCTCAAAACCCTTTGCAATAGTCTTTCCTTATATTATCCTTAACTGTACTAAATAATCATCTCCCCAGCCTGTGTCTGTGTGTATCTATTTAATGTCACATTTTCTCATGCTTCCTGGATTTAATAGGTAAGAAAAAACTCTGCTGTCATTCACTTAAGAAAATCATAGAATTGACTGTCCTTAAATTTTTGATCAAAAGTTAATTTAAATGAAAACATAATACCTATGTGCTAACATAACTATACTTTTACGATTGACTTGGAAGCACTTAACAAGAGCTAAAAAATCCTTTTTCACCTGATCATAAATGACTAAACTAAAATGTTGTTTTTCGACTGCTATACTTCCGCTCGCAAGGGATTGATTACCACCAATGTTTAACAACCTGCCAATTTCCACTAATTTGTGAGGAAAATAATACCATAACTCATTAACACCAACAGCAGTTTTTCAAATAATCTAAGTGTGGGTTGTAAAGGTAATATATTACTATGTCATATATTGCATCCATAGTCTGCATTATAGTTCAAAGTCCTTCCAAACATTGCATGCAATCATTTCTGGTGCGATATTATGGTTTAAATCAGGTTAAGAAGATATAAATAGTAATGACTGGAGAGAAAGAAGGATAAACTACCAGTAGTCATGTGATATAACTGCCAACTCTATTGTGTTTCTCTTATTTAACAGCAATCATTTGCATTAAGAGGCTTCATTGTTCATCAGCATTAATGTCTTACCCAAGGGCTTATTGGCTGAGTGCTCTCTAATATAGATAAGAGGCTCACAAGTCTCACTCTGTTAAATCACTCATCAAATGTAGTGGTATGGTGTATTTAATAATCCACCACCGTGTAGACTTTGAGTGGGTCTTGAACCTTCGAAACAGCCTGCAGCTGTCCATCTGTTATTTATAACCTTGTTATTTCCAACAGTGATGCTCAGTTTGGTACAATTTGTAGAGTTATTGGATTATTGGGGAATATAAAACATTCCTGGTCATCTGGCATGGACGCTAAGACGACGTTTTTATAAAAGATGTTCCTGAACCCTGGTTTTGATCTGATTAGAAAAATAGGCTCATCAAAGCAATTGTCCTCATGTAGATTGTTAATGCACATGTCATTGTTAAACGCATTTATATTTTCTGATCTGTTATAGACATCACATTTGAAATAAGATTATACTTTACAAGTTGAATGAAGCAATTCAAGACATTTCCTCCACAAGCTGGAAGATACCGTGGAAGCGACAAAATCTTCTTCAGAAATTGACAGCTTGCCCTTGAGCATGAAATATGGTTTCCAGGTTGCTCACAGAGCCTTATATTTGAGATACAGAATTTAAATATTTCATAAAATTTCTGTACCCACTTCCTGATATAGCTCTTGAAAGGGGATTAGTTGCCACCTGGCCCTCCACCCACTCCCTCTCAACATGCCCTGAGAGAGGGTTAAATGCTGACTCCTTCCTGACCAACACACTGAGAACGGCTAACCAATCTTCAACTGCCCCAACCCAACTGCTGGCAAAGGATTAATTGCTGACTGTCCCCTTGACCTTATAGATACTAACTTAAAATTTGCTGGGTTAGCCAAGGTCAAATGAAATTAAGCTAAATGAAATGAGACGGAGAAAACATATGAAACCTGGTGATGGCCTAATGATGAAAAAGATCACTAATTTGCAAAGTGTTTCTTTGTTAGGCTGAATGAGTGTGTTCATGTGTTTAGTCTGATGCATTGTAATTCAGCAGTGATAGACTGAATTGTGACAGTACCTTTGGAAAAGTGGAAGTTTTGTTTAAAACAGACACAAGAAATCAGATATGATAATGTGAATTATTTGACAGCCAAACTTGTGGTTGTCGTAGAAGTAATCTGTGTAAATATCATATGGTTGATTCAATGACACACAAGTGGTGAACAGCAAGCATAAATGACATGTCAAAGTTCATTAAAGGTAAAGAGATAAGCATCTTTCTTAGGAGACACAAACAAGTCTTTAATGAGTTAATTGATCAAGCAGATGTGGAAAACATGATACAAATATGATGTCTAACAGCTGTCAAAGTGATCGTTTGCTGGAGACTGGTTAGTGTCAAGAATGTAAATGCAATAAATGAATGTAAGTGGTGACATTTATCTGACAGTAAGAGAGAAGACCAATGTAGAATAATCATGTGAGGAGAGAGATCTTAGACATAATGCTAAAGAGCTGTATTTGAGAACAGACTGCAAACAAATGTAAAGACAGGAGTTCATTGATGGAGTTTAATTCAGATACATGTGAGGCATTGCATTTTGGTCAAACAAACCAGGGCAGGACTTACACAGTTAATGATAGGCACCTGGGAAATGTTGTCAAACAGAGAAACCTAGGGTTGCTGTTGCATAGTTCCTTGAAAGTGACTTCACAGGTAGACAGGGTGTGAAGGTGTTTAGCATGCTTGCCTTCATTAGTCAGAGCATTGAGTACAGGAGTTGGGATGCTATGTTATAGCTATACAAGACTTTGGTAAGGTCATATCTGACACTCTGCTATAGGATGTTATTAAACTGAGAAGAGTGCAAAAAAGATTTACAAGGATGTTACTGAGACTGGAGGGTTTGAGTTATAAGGACAGGTTGGATAGACTAGGACCTTTGTACCAGGCACATAGGAGGCTAAGGGGTGACGTTGTAGAGAGTTTATAAAATCATGATGGGCATGGATAGACTAAACAGCCAAGATCTTTTCCCCAGGGTAGAAGAGTCCAAAACTAGAGGCCATAGATTCAAGGCGAGAGGGGAAAGATTTAAAAGGGAACCGAGGGACAACTTTTTCACACAAGAGGATGGTATATATATGGAATGAGCTGCCAAACGAAGTCATAGAGGTGGGTACAATTATGACATTTGATCAGGTACATGGTTAGGAAAGGTTTAGAGGGATATGGGCCAAATGGAGGCAAATGGGGCTAGTTCTGTTTAGGAAGCCTGGTTGGCAAGGGCAACTTGGCCATAATGGTCTGTTTCTGTACTGTATGACACTTTGGCTCTGTAAGTATTTGAAGAACCACAGTGAAGAGGAAAAACAGCCTCAGCAGCAATGTATGTGCAGACGCTCTTAATTCATGATATTTCAGACCAATATCTCAATATCCAAGTAGCCATATTAGCTTAAAGCAGAACATAACGCACAGACTGGAGGCAAGTTTGAGGATCTTACAAATTTTACACTCTCCAACCTTAGTGGGCTTGGTTAAAGAAACCTCCCGCACCCCCCCCCACCTCCCTACCACCACCACCACCCTCCCACCACCACCACCATCAACACTCACTGCTCCTTGAATACGTTGAACACACCAACAGGCTACATTATTGCTGTTCTAAGATTTCTGTGTTCATGCTTTAAATTCACCTCAACGGAGAAGGAAAGACATTGATTTCCAGTTCACAGACATGAATAGAATGGTTTTACTGTAAGTGTGTGCACAGTTCAGAAGTCATGCAGAATGATACTGTGGGACAATAACATGTTGAGTAAGCACAATAGCCAACATTGTAACTATTATTTGGAAACTCGGAAGCCTAATTTCTGAGCAATTTTTTTTAAACCTTAGAACAGTTGCAGTTATCAGGGGAATAAACTTATGATGAATTAATTGTATTGTGCTTGCTAAGTGACCGTTGATAGAGTGTAATTAAACATAGCTCTCATGACTCGCAAAATGTAAATTCAGAAACAACTTCTATACAAGTTGGCATTGTATCAAAACATTGAGTAAGACAGAGCTAAAACTTCATTTAGAGCCCTTGTCCAGATCACAATTCACGATGACCCTCCTAGCCCTTTTAAATGGGCACTTTGTGTTGCCTCCTTCATTTCAATGATTTTGGCATGTAGCCCACCAGGAAACTCATGATTTTCTGCATGTTTAGTGGGGCACTCAGCATTCATTGCTAGCATAAGACCATAAGACCATAAGACATAGGAGTGGAAGTAAGGCCATTCGGCCCATCGAGTCCACTCCGCCATTCAATCATGGCTGATGCGCATTTCAGCTCCACTTACCAGCGTTCTCCCTGTAGCCCTTAATTCCTCTAGACAACAAGAATCTATCAATCTCGGCCTTGAAGACATTTAGCGTCCCGGCTTCCACTGCACTCCGTGGCAATGAATTCCACAGGCCCACCACTCTCTGGCTGAAGAAATGTGTCCGCATTTCTGTTCTGAAATGACCCCCTCTAATTCTAAAGGCTGTGTCCACGGGTCCTAGTCTCCTCGTTTAACTGAAACAATTTCCTAGCATCTACCTTTTCCAAGCCATGTATTATTTTGTATGTCTCTATTAAGTCTCCCCTTAATCTTCTAAACTCCAATGAATACAATCCCAGTATCCTCAGCCGTTCCTCATATGTTAGACCTGTCATTCCAGGGATCATCCGTGTGAATCTCTGCTGGATACGTTCCAGTGCTAGTATGTCCTTCCTGAGGTGTGGGGACCAAAACTGGACACAGTACTCCAAATGGAGCCTAACCAGAGCTTTTAGTAGTACATCTCTGCTTTTATATTCCAACCCTCTTGAGAAAAGTGACAACATTGTATTTGCTTTCTTAATCACGGACTCAACCTGCATGTTTACCTTTAGAGAATCCTCGACTAGCACTCCCAGATCCCTTTGTGCTTTGGCTTTATTAATTTTCTCACCATTTTAGAAAGTAGTCTATGTTTTTATTCTTTTTGCCAAAGTGCAAGACCTCGCACTTGCTCACGTTAAATTCCATCAGCCATTTCCTGGCCCACTCTCCCAACCTGTCTAGATCCTTCTGTAGCCTCCCCACTTCCTCAGTACTACCTGCCTGTGCACCTAACTTCGTATCATCGGCAAACTTCGCTAGAATGCTCCCGGTTCCCTCATCCAAATCATTAATATATAATGCGGACAGCTGTGGCCCCAGCACTGAACCCTGCGGGACACCGCTCGTCACCGGCTGCCATTCTGAAAAAGCACCTTTTATCCCAACTCTCTGCCTTCTGTTAGACAGCCAATCCTCAGTCCATCCCAGCAGCTCACCTCGAACACCATGGGCCCTCACCTTGCTCAACAGCCTCCCGTGTGGGACCTTATCAAAGGCCTTTTGTAAGTCTAGATAGACCACATCCACTGGGTTTCCTGGTCTAACCTACTTGTTACCTCTTCAAAAAATTCCAACAGGTTTGTCAGGCATGACCTCCCTTTACTAAATCCATGTTGTTTTGTTCTAATCAGACTCTGCTCTTCCAAGAATTTAGAAACCTCATCCTTAGTGATGGATTCTAGAATTTTACCAACAACTGAGGTTAAGCTGATTGGCCTATAATTTTCCATCTTTTGCCTTGATCCTTTCTTGAACAAGGGGGTTACAACAGCCATCTTCCAATCATCCGGGACCTTTCCTGACTCCAGTGACTCTTGAAAGATCTCAACCAATGCCTCTGCTATTTCCTCAGCCACCTCTCTCAGAACTCTAGGGTGTATCCCATCGGGGCCAGGAGATTTATCAATTTTAAGACTTTTTAACTTTTCTAGCACTATCTCTTTCGTAATGGCAACCATACTCAACTCAGCCCCGTGACACCCTTTAATTTTTTGGATATTACTCATGTCTTCCACTGTGAAAACTGACGCAAAGTACTTGTTAAGTTCTCCTGCTATTTCCTTATCTCCCATCACTAGGCTTCCTGCATCAGTTTGAAGTGGCCCAATGTCTACTTTTGCCTGTCGTTTGTTTCTTATGTACTGAAAGAAACTTTTACTATTATTTCTAATATTACTGGCTAGCCTACATTCATATTTGATCCTCTCATTTCTTATTACACTCTTTGTTGTCCTCTGTTTGCTTTTGTATCCTTCCCAATCTTCTGATTTCCCACTGTTCTTAGCCACTTTATAGGATCTCTCTTTTTCTTTAATACATTTCCTGACTTCCTTTGTCAGCCAAGGTTGTCTAGTCCCTCCCCGGTTAAACTTTCTTTTCTTGGGAATGAACCTCTGTACAGTGTCCTCAATTATACCTTACAAACTCCTGCCATTTTTGCTCTACTGTCTTCCCGGTTAGCCTCTGCTTCCAGTCTATTTTATGAAGTACACCTAGCCTGCTCTTCACTCTAAAAAGAGAGCTGATCTCATGTTATAGTGACATAGGAACTATGTCAGAGAGAGAAAAGTGACTGCACATGGAAGGCAAGTGAGAAGACTCCCACATTCTCTGATGGGCTGCTCGAGGTGGTGGTGCACAAATTAAAGAGGGAGAGAAAGACAATGTTCCCACAGGTGGCCAAAAACAAAAAATCCTCAAAGCGTTTGTTCCAAAGGAAATCCAAGTAGATGGCCAGGGAGGTCAACCCACAAATCCAAACCCAAGAAATTGTCTGTATGCCAGGAAAAGTTTCAATGACCTCATACATCTGGTCCAAGGCAGTGAATACATCTTCAAATGAAATCTTCTATCCTTTGTACCACCAACCTTTCACACTGTTCAATACCCCGCAGCTCCATCAGTCACCCACTAGCAGTCAGGATTCATACCTTACAGTCAAATTCACTATCATAACATTACATATTTACCAATGCTGCCGGCCTTTTGTGATTTGCTCCTACTTGGAGATATTCAACTAACCAAACACTCAAAAATATTGCAACCCACTTACTGACATGGCTCCTTCTATTTGCTGGGCACAATTACACAAAGCCTGCAAACTGACATGGGACAGGCACATTTTGTACAACATAATGTTTAACATTACAGAACTGCTAATTGCTGAGGTTCTTGCATTTGGCATCATGTGATTATTCAATAGTGATAAATTTCTGCATTATGTATCTTCTTAAATCCCATGGCATTCTAACTCTACCAGGCCCATCTGTACATGGTGTGATCAGGCACATCTTGATTTTTACCTGTCTCACCTTCCCTCAGTACCAAGACCCGTGGGCGGCACGGTGGCACAGTGGTGAGCACTGCTGTCTCACAGCGCCGGAGACCCAGGTTCAATTCCCGCCTCAGGCGACTGACTGTGTGGAGTTTGCACGTTCTCCCAGTGTCTGCGTGGGTTTCCTCCAGGTGCTCCGGTTTCCTCCCACAGTCCAAAGATGTGCAGATCAGGTGAATTGGCCATGCTAAAATTGCCCGTAGTGTTAGGAAAGGGGTAAATGTAGGGGTCTGGGTAGGTTGTGCTTCGGCAGGTCGGTGTGGACTTGTTGGGCCAAAGGGCCTGTTTCCACACTAAATGTAATCTAAAAAAAAACCCCACGTCAACCTCACTTCTTCCTTTTTGCTTTCAGATACTCCGATACACTAGACTATGGGCAGTGTATTAAGCATTAGATTAGTGAGCAGTGTATTCACATATTGAGTCAGGAGGTAAAACCACCACATAATGAGTTACTGGGTGTGAATAAGCTGGAGCCAAGTCAGGGGGATGGGATAGCAGACATGGCAGCTCCTTATTGAAAGCTATTGCAAATACATTCTGCTGCAGTGGTTGTTATAGCTCAGCTTTCACTGCAGCTCAGATGGGAACCATGCAATATCTCATTGCTGCAGTGGTAGGCTAACACTGAGCCCCGAGGTTCATCTCCTGTGGAGACAAGTGCTCAAGAGCTGCACTGGGCTGCAGCAGATCACTAGGACAGGTGAGACATATCACCAGAGGAATAGCAGTGGCTTTGGGCTACCTTCTTTCTGAATAATTGCATTTGTACTTTCACGTCTGCCACCTCAGTTGACACAATGTCTATTTTGAAAAATGTGTTGCTGGAAAAGCGCAGCAGGTCAGGCAGCATCCAAGGAGCAGGAGAATCGATGTTTCAGGCATAAGCCCTTCTTCAGGAATGCCCGATACGTCGATTCTCCTGCTCCTTGGATGCTGCCTGACCTGCTGCGCTTTTCCAGCAACACATTTTCAGCTCTGATCTCCAGCATCTGCAGTCCTCACTTTCTCCACAATGTCTATTTTACCCAGTTTCAAGCATTTTTCTTTGATTAAGGCATTGCATAAATTCATTTGTTAATTTGCTCATTTCATACTATGTGAATGACAAAATCTTATCAAATAAATTCATTTAATGCTGGAGAGTATATTACTCAGATGTCAGACAGTGACAATTAAAAGAAATTAGCTGGGATTCTATGCTCCTTAGGTTTCAAGTTGATACCGCACACTTGATTGAACTCAGTTTGTGGTGAATGAATGTTTTTTTGCTCATGACACTACAATTGTCATATTTCCTACTCGGACACAAATAGATCTAGATATTATAGTATATGAAAGATTAATAAGGACTTGGTTTTATAAGCCACTTGCTACTGAATACAATCAAAGCTCAGATATGCTGAGGAATCTATGCAATATGACGTTGGCAGAACATGCTTTCTGAGTTACAGTTCAACATTCTCAATAGGAACTGTCAATTTGGATGGTGTCAAATTTTATCGGTTTAATTGCTAAGCTCTATCTTAAGGATGCTTAATGATAGAGTTTTGTTTATATTTTTTGAGAGAGAATATTTGAGGATCAGTATTCTATTTTATATGTATGTAAAGTTAATATAAACTTCAAAATTTTAACCATGAATTCCTCTTTTCACTAAGCTAGAAATAAGCAATATAAAGAGTGAAGCAGATATCTTGATGATAAAATATATTTTTAACATCGTATAAGTAGATTGAAGGCTGTTGAAGCAAAATATAAGGTGTTTTAGGAGTTCTCTAATGAGATAAAACTTATTATCATTATCAAAGATCAGCAAGGTGGCCTTTGTGTGGAGCCACAGGGGATGGGGGAAGATACCAAACGAGTATTTTGCATTAGTGCTTATTGTGGAAAAGGACTGTAGAATGTAGGGAAATAGATGGTGACATCTTGAAAGATGTCCGTATTAGAGAGGTGGAAGTGCTGATATCTTGAAATGCATAAAAGTGGATAAATCCCCAAGACCTGATCAGGTGTACCTTAGAATTCTGTGGGAAGCTAGAGAAGTGATTGCTGGGCCACTCACTGATATATTTTTATCATCGATAGTCACAGGTGAGACTGGAGTTGGCTAACGTAATGTCACTATTTCAGAAAAGTGGTAAGGACAAGCCAGGAAACTATAGACCAGTGAGCCTGATGACAGCAGTGGGTACGTTGTTGAAGGGAATCCTGAAGGACAGGATGTACATGTATTTGGAAAGGCAAGGACTGATTAGGGTTAGTGAACATGACTTTATGCATGGAAAATCATGTCTCACAAACTTGATTGAGTTTTTTGAAGAAATAACAAAGAGGATTGATGAGGGCAGAGCAGTGATCTATATGGACCTCAGTAAGGAGTTTGACAAAGTTCCCCGTGGGAGACTGATTAGCAAGGTTAGATGTCATGGAACACAGGGAGAACTAACCATTTGGATACAGAACTGGTTCAAAGGTAAAAGACAGAGGTTAGTGGTGGAGGGTTGTTTTTCAGACTAGAGGCCTGTGACCAGTGGAGTGTCACAAGGATCGGTGCTGTGTTCACTACTTTTCGTCATTTATATAAATGATTTGGATGTGAGCATAAAAGGTATAGTTAGTAAGTTTGCAGATGACACTAAAATTGGAGGTGTAGTGGACAGCGAAGAAGGTTACCTCAGATTACAATGTGATCTTGATCAGATGGACCAATGGGCTGAGGAGTGACAAATGGAGTTTAATTCAGATAAATGTGAGGTGCTGCATTTTGTGAAAGCAAATCTTAGCAGAATCTACACACTTAATTAGATTACTTACAGTGCGGAAACAGGACCTTTGGCCCAACAGGTCCACACCGGTCCTCCGAACAGCAACACGCCCAGACCCATTCCCCTACATTTACCCCATACTATGGGCAATTTAGCATGGCCAATTCACCTAACCTGCACATTTTTGGACTGTGGGAGGAAACCGGAGCACCCGGAGGAAACCCACGCAGACATAGGGAGAATGTGCAAATTCCACACAGACAGTTGCCTGAGGTGGGATTTGAACCCGGGTCTCTGGCGCTGTGAGGCAGTAGTGCTAACCACTGTGAGGCAGTAGTGCCACCATGCCACCCATATGATCAGGTCCTAGGGACTGTTGCTGAACAAAGAGACCTTGGAGTGCAGGTTCGTAGCTCCTTGAAAGTAGAGTCGCAGGTAGATAGGATAGTGAAGAAGGCGTTTGGTATGCTTTCCTTTATTGGTCAGAGTATTGAGTATAGGAGTTTTGGGAGGTCATGTTGTGGCTGTACTGTTGAAATATTGCATGCAATTCTGGTCTCCTTCCTACTGGAAGGATGTTGTGAAACTTGAAAGGGTTCAGAAAAGATTTATAAGGATGTTGCCAGGGTTGGAGGATTTGAGCTATAGGGAGAGGTGGAACAGGTTGGGGCTGTTTTCCCTGGAGCGTCAGAGGCTGAGGGGTGACCTCAGAGAGGTTTATAAAATCATGAGGAGCATGGATAAGATAAATAGCCTAGATTTTTTCCCTGGGGTGAGGGAGTCCAGAACTAGAAGGCATAGGTTTAGGGCGAGAGGGGAAAAATATAAAAAAGACCTAAGGGGCAGCTTTTTCATGCAGAGGGTGGTGCATGTATGGAATGGGCTGCCAGAGGAAGTGGTAGACGCTGGTACAAATACAACATTTAAAAGGCATCTGGATGGATATATGAATAGGAAGGGTTTGGAGGGATATGGACCGGATGCTGGCAGGTGGGACTGGATTGGCTTGGGATATCCGGTTGGCATGGACAAGTTGGACCGAAGGGTCTGTTTCCATGCTGTACATCTAAGACTCCATGATAAAATGACAAATGGAAATTATAAAAAACTTTCTTGGTTTATGTGACCTCCCTCAATTCCACTCCAGTATTTATTAAACTTAACTAGATTAATCAGGAATTATGTTTCTACATTATTCGTAAAGGTAAGGACTGTATTGTTATGTGCATGTGCATCCAGAATGCTATCTCACTCACTGCTGCATTACAAACAGATGCTGTGCAACAGTGGATCAGTCTGTAGCACATGACAAGATCTTTGAAAACATTTGAACAAAGCGCAGCATAAGGTGTCTAAAATTGCAGTTATTTTGACCTTCTGTGAACCACAAGGCAGCATAGTGCCTGCAGATGTCTGAGAATAAAATCCAATTCTCAAAATAAATTTCTAAACATAATTGTTGGAATTTATGAAAATTGTTGTTATTTTAGAGTTTAAAAATGTTGTTTAAAGACTTGGATTTTCAAAGTAGTATTAGACATCAGTACTAATCCCTAGAAAAGTGTATATCAGCCCAACGATCTGGTGTGACTGCCCCTAGTGTACAGTGTCCAATTCTAGTTATTGCAACATAAGAGGCCAATACAGGGGAGAGGAGTGAGGTTAATTCTCACTCACAGAATGATGAACTGCTGAGAAGCTGCTTGAGAAATTAAGGCCATTTAGCCTCATAAGGAAATATCGTACAAGAGAACATATTAGAGAAAGTAAGTAAATCAGGAAGAGGTTTCAGATACCCTCGAACAACAGAAAGAGGTGCAGTCTCAAGGCTCTAAGGAACAAATTGAGAACAGTTATTCAAAAACATTTGTTTACGAGTAAGGTAAAGAACTCAGCAAATTGCCATGAAGGTTCATTGAAGCCAGGACAATGGACTCATTTTAAAAAATAGTCAGTGCTGTAAATGTATGCATCATTGCCTTGAATGCTACTATTAAATGAGATCAAGTTACTTCATTTCTAATTATTTCACTCTCAATTATAGATATGTTTATGCAAGATGAAAATGACCTGAAGGCATTTGCTCACTCAAATAATGCAGAAATTGTCAGAACCTGACTCATATTTTGTTTTTTAAAATGAACTTCATACCTCCGATTTGAGAAACATGTTTATGTAAATCAATGTTTCGAGCCATATTTCTGGAATGATGACATTGTAGCAGCATTTTGTCCTGTTCAATAAATTAATGCACAAACCTCACAATATATTCAGCAGACAGAGGAGAACTGATAAGACCTTATTATTTAATCATAACACAATCCAAAGATTATTGAGTAATTAGGATAACAATTAGATCATTATTTTGTACCTATTTGTAATTTGCCTACAGACCTGGAATCTCATTAGGAAATGCTGAAAAAGGGTAGAATAAATGAGAGAATTTGGTCAAAGGTTGTCTACAAAATATATGATATTTTCATATGTTTATCAGGGGAGTCAGAAGATGAGTTACTCATTGCAGAAATCCTTAAACTTGACTTGCTTTTGTATCCACAGTATCTTAATGGCTGGTCTAGTTAAGTTTTTTTTTGTCAGTGGTAAGCCCCTATAATTTTAGCGGTGGGAGATTCAGTGATGGTAATACAAGTAAATGTAGAGAAGGTTAAGATGTTTGTTCCCCCATGGGATGTAGGCATTCCTATCTGGGATTGCCCAGCCCTTCAGAAGTTGATGATGCACTGTTTTCTTGACCCACCCACAGTCAATGTGCTGTAGGTTGACCTACAAAACCACGAGAGAGAAAATTCCAGCAGTTTAACCCAGTGACACTGAAGGAACATCAATATATTTCCAAGTTTGAATGGTGAGTTGCTTGGAGGGGAATTTGTAGGTGGTGATGTTCCCATGTATTTGCTGCCAGGTCCTTCTAGATGGAAGTGGTTGTGGGTTTGGAAGGTACTGTCTAAGGAAGCTTTGGTTAATTCCTGCAATGCACGTTTTAGGTAGTACAGACCTCTGACAACCAAAATAATTTCTCTTTGTGCCAGGTGTGACTCTAACCAGCAGAGAGTGTAATCCCCTGATTCCAGTTTTGCTGGGCTTCTTAATGCCACACAGTGTCAAATTGATTTCAAGGGCTGTCACTCTCCCCTCACCTCTGGAATTCAGCTCTTTTGTCCATGTTTGAGCCCAGGCTGTAATGAACTCAGGAGTTGAGTGGCTCTGGCGGAACCCAAACTGGATGTCACTGAGCAGATTATTGCTGAGCAGGTACAAATTAAAAACACTGTTGATGACACCTTCCTTTACTTCACTGATGATTGAGAGTAGACTGACGGAGCGGTAATTGGCCAGGTTGGATTTGCCCCAGTTTGTGTACAAGATATATCTAGGCAATTTTCCACATCAATAGAATTCCTGTCTGCCATGAGGGAGGCTCAAGTTTGATTCCCAGTCAATGCATGGCATTCCTTTCCTTCCGTTCAATAGGAAGATGATGGCCCAGTGGTAGTATCGCTAGACTATTAATCTAATGACCCAGGTAATGTTCTGGGGACCTGGATTCAAATTCTGCCATTAAAAAAATCTGGAATTAAAAGACAAATGATGATTATGAAACCATTGTCAATTGTTGGAACACCCTTCTGGGTTACTAATGTGAAACTGCCATTCTTACCTGGGCTGGCCTACATGTGATTCCAGATCCACAGCAATGCAGTCGATTCTCAACTGCACTCTGGGCAATTAGGGCCGGGCAATAAATGCCAGCCCAGCCAGTGATGCCCATATCCTGTGGTTGAATAAAGAAATGGTAAATGCCAGTGTTATAACTAGTGTTTGTGGGCAGCACGGTGGCACAGTGGTTAGCACTGCTGCCTCACAGCGCCAGAGACCCGGGTTGAACTCCCACCTCAGGCGACTCTCTGTGTGGAGTTTGCACATTCTCCCCGTGTCTGCGTGGGTTTCCTCGTGTGCTCCGGTTTCCTCCCACAATCCAAAAATGTGCAGGTTAGGTGAATTGGCCATGCTAAATTGTCCGTAGTGTTAGGTGAAGGGGTAAAAGTAGGAGTATGGGTCTGGGTGGTATACGCTTCGGCGGGTCAGTGTGGACTTGTTGGGCCGAAGGGCCTGTTTCCACACTGTAAGTAATCTAATCTAATCTAAAAAACTATACAAGAACAGCTTGGCGAGGGAAGAGGCAAGTTCTGCAGCCATGTCTTCAATACTATTGCTGGAATATTGTCAGGGCCCATGGCCAGCCATTTCCTGTCATCACAGGGAGTGAATCGATTTGGACTAAAGACTGGCACCTGTGATGCTATGAGCTTCTGGAGGTACTTCTGACTGAAGATTGTTGAGAATGCTTCAGCATTTTCATCAATGGTTGGAATTTGTTATTAGATGGCATTTGTTTGGCACTGAAGTTAAATGCAACTGATCATCACAAGTCTGAATTTTGTCCAAACTTTATAATATACAGACTGCTTAATTACCTGAAGATTTGTTAGCAGAACTGAACATTGTGCAACCATCAATATATATACTATGTACTCTAAGGAACTTTTGCAGCCATGTCCTGGCACCGAAATGATTATTCTCTAAAAGAACCTATCTTCCTTTATATTAATGGCATGGGCAAGATGAGCATTGGCTCTGCTCTACTCAATGCCCTCAGTTGGCCACAAAGATTTTAGTGTTCTTTTTAGCATCAGGCTATGCTTTCTCTAATAAAAATGTAGTTATCCAGTGTCTACTGCATTAGTAAGAAGCAAGTTCAAGCTTTTCTTGATTATCAGCACCTTGATAAAAATCGAAAACAATGACATCAAGCATGCATACACACAAGCACAAATCTAGAGAAAAGTAAGGTTCCATGCGACCAACAATAAAAGAATATATGGTTTCAAGTTCATATGGTGTCCTTGGAGTCGAAAAGTTTTATCTTCAGACCATGATTGTTTAATTGATGTCTTATAATCTCAGTAGTAATGAATATTACAGAGCTCGTTAAGAACTCAGTGCCCAAATATTTCTCTTCAGTTTTATTATCACAAGATACTTTGACCTTCAAAAGCATAAAGGAAAAAGGTTTCTCCAGGATGCCAATCATAAATCCATTTCCTCTGCTTTGCTAAAAGCAGCTCAATGAACTACAACTGATATTTCAATGCCCGTATTCCTCCTTTCCAAGTTCTTTATTTGCAGGTGATGCCTTTCATGTTCAAGATGTGAACTTTATGTATTTCAAAATGTAAAAATCGGTACTCCACTTTTTGATCTCTATTGTGAAACTAAACATTATCCAGCCACTGGAGAGCTTATCCCTTTCATTAATTTCAAATTTGGTTAAGCCTATATGAAACCACACTATTACTGATACTAATACTGTTGTCCCAGGATATAGTGAAAAGTGTTGTTGTGCATGCTAACCAGACAAATCATGCCTTACATAAATATATCATGGTAATAGAACAGAATGAAAAATATAGTGTTACAGCCACAAAGAAGGTGCAGAGAAAGATCAACTCTCATTTTAGAGGTCCATTCACACAAGTCTGATAACAGCAGGGATCAAGCCATTCTTAAATCTGTTCTTATGTGTTTTCAAACTTCTATATCATCTGCCCAATGGAAAAGGTTATAACCGGGATGGAAGGGGTCTTTGATTATACTGGCTACTTTACCAAGTTGGCATGAAGTGTTGACAGAGTCAATGGAATGAAGGCTGGTTTTTGTGATTAACTGGGCTGCATTTACAACTCCTTGTAATTTCTTGTGGTCTTGGGCAGAGCAGTTGCCATACCAAGCTGTGATGCATGTGGATTTTGTGCATCTATAAAGATTGGTAAGAGTATTATGGACATACCAAATTTCTTTAGCCTTCGAGGAAGTTGAAGCATTAGTGTGCTTTCTTAACTGCAGCATCAATGTGGATGGATCAGGAAGGGTCGTTCATGAGATTTACTCCTAGAAACTTGAAGGTCTTGACTACCTCCACTTCAGTACCATTAATACAGACAGGGACATGTCACCTAACCTGCTTCCTAAAGTCAATGATCAGCTTTTCCATTTTGCTGACATTGATGGAGAGATTGCTGTCTTGACATCATGCCACTGAACTATCTTTCTCCTTTCTGTACTGTCTCATTGTTGTTTAAATCCAACCCATTATGGTGTTGTCATCAACAAATTTGTAAATGGAGTTAGAGCTAAATTTGGCCAAACAGCTATGAGTGTATAAGGAATATAATAAGTCTTGCAGGACACTAGTGTTGAGAATTATTATGGAGGAGGCATTGTTGCTTATTCTTACTGATTACGGCCTGCGGATCAAGAAGTCGAGGATCTATTCACAGAGAGGAGAGCAGAATCCTGAGTCTCCTTGTTTGGAGATGAGTTTGTTTGGAATTGATGATAATGAGGAGGAAAGCGGAGCTAAAAATTAATAAATAGGATCCTGACATAGGTGTGCTTGTTATCCACATGTTTCAGAGATGAGAGTAGAGCCAGAGAGGTGGAAATGCCATGGACCCATTGTGGCAGTAGCTGAATTAAAGGGGATCAAGGGAATTTGGGCTGGAGTTGATGTGTGCTATTACTAAGCTCTCAAAGCACTTCATAACGATGGATGTCAGAGCCACTGTGGTGGTGGTCATTAAGACACGTTGCCTGCTTTTCCTTTGGCACCGGAATGAAAGATAGGTTCTTGAGTAATAAAGATTACAGGGAAAAAAAAGGGAGAATGGGTTTGAGATACTTTTCAGCCATGATTGAATGGTGGAACAGACTCGATGGGCTGATTGGCCTAATTTCTGCTCCAATGTCTTATGATCTTATAGTGGTCTTCTTGAAGCAGATGGGAACCTCACATCATAGTAGGGAGAAGTTAAAGATGTTTGCAAATACTCCCACCAGCTAGTCTATGCAGGATCTGAGTGCATTGTCAGAGATTTCATCTGGGCCAGTCACTTTCCTTGGATCTGAAATCTGAAGCAGAAGTGTGAGATAGACATTAAACTCAATTTAACAAAAGTACTCATGCCTCCAGTGACAAGCCCAATGCAGAGACTGATAGTGAAATTTAGACTCTTACTTGTACAGAATACTAAGGGAATGCTATATTTCTGAAGACACTGTCTTTTGGATGAGTCATTAAACAGAACCTCCCTTGGATGGATTGAAGAGATCCTCTCGCACGAATTGAAGAACAAGCGAGCTCTCCAGATTCTGGATCAATATTTATTTCTCAAATAAAAACAGTAACACCAAATGATTGGATCTTTTATCTCATTGGAGTAGAAAGTGAGGACTGCAGATGCGGGAGACCAGAGTTGAAAAGTGTGGTGCCTGAAAAGCGCAGCAAGCCAGGCAGCATCCGAGATGCAGGAGAATCGATGTTTCGGCATAAGCCCTTCTTCAGGAATGAGGCTGGTGTACCAAGCGGGCTGAGATAAAAGGTAGAGGAGGGGGGG
>NC_057724.1:26394575-26399394 GCF_004010195.1 Chiloscyllium plagiosum
CAGTTGCAGGAGAAGGTGCCAGGAGTGGAGGTTGGGTTGGTGGGGGGTGTGGACCTGACGAGGGAGTCACAGAGGGAGTGGTCTCTCCAGAACACTGATAGGGGTGGGGAGGGAAATATATCCCTGGTGGTGGGGTCAGTTTGGAGGTGGCAGAAATGACAGAGGATGATACGATGTATCCAGAGGTTGGTGGGGTGGAAGGTGAGTACCAGTGGAGTTCTGTCCTGGTGGCAATTGGAGGAGCGGGAAGTGGAGGAGATGTGGTCTTTGTCTTATGGGATCTTGCTGTGTTTTCATAGGGTCATAGAATTCCTACAGTGTGGAAACAGGCCATTTGAAGGTCTACACCAACCCTCCTAAGAGCATCCCAACTTAACCTACCCATCTACTCAATCCCTTTTAACCCTGCATTTCCCATTTTTCTACTCTTACTTTCTGAAGGTAATCAACACTAGATCATTTATAAAAAGTCCTTCAGGATGAACTAACATTGTAAAACATGCTACAAATATAAATTCTTGGATAACAAAGAAACATTAAAAATGTTGATGACAACTATTTCCATCCAATATTGAATATTAATGATATAAAATGCTAAAAAATTGATTAACACCTTCAACGTAGCAATCAACAGACATGTCTAAAAATTGAATGCAATGAATCTGTTTTGTATCCATTGCAATTAAGTTCTGATTTATCCATGTGTTAATGCTATATAGAAGATGGAAGTTTATAGGTTGACTTAACAGACTTGGCAGTGTGTACATTCATGTTTCTGGATTAGTGCACATGTGCAGTTGTGAGTGTAATGCAGATGCTGCCTATGTAAATAGTCACCTTCTGTACATGATCTGAAGGCACATGGTCTCAACAAAGAAAATCCAGAATGTAAAACAGTTTGGCCTCACTGTAGATCTCAAAGGATTCCAATATAGAACCACCATTATCCATCACATTATTTTGGAAAGAGGATTGTTTAATTTTGCAGTATGGCTGAGGAAGGTGGAAAAACTACATGAGAATTGTGATGTTGCAGAATACACAAAGCAGGGCTGTAATTAGCTTGAAGACCCTCTGCATATCTAGTGTTCTGCAAATGTCATTATAGCCATCCCTGGCTGGTAAAATAAAAGTTGTTATACTCAAATTACTGGATTAGTTTCTCCTTTGCAGTTATGTTCTTCATGGAAGTGATAAAAAAAAGTCTTTAATTCTGAATGAAGGGATGAAAGTCAAGGCTACAACTTTAAGGCAGAAACTTCCAACAAAATCCAATAACTGTACATGCAACAAACCTCTTACCCATCATTTCAGCCTGGGAAGCCTCATGTGATTCCACATGAATGAAAGTCCTTCCTTCTATTCAGGCCATGAGGAAGATTTCACTCAGTTGAGGCTTATGTAAACACTTTGGTTTGTCTACCAAAGTCTTCCACTTCTCTAATCCCTATGACCTAACCTTACCCCACCAACACAATCAATTGGACACACATATATAAATCACTAAATTGTTTGCAAGCTCTAAAACTTGTCTTCATGTTGCACCATGTGGATTCACTGAGCAAGCAATCATTCCAGATAATTGCTCTCAGCTGCCAATATTGCCTGCAGTTCTCAGAGAGGGTGAATGCTTTAAGTTTTTCACAGCATTGCTGTTGAGATTACATTGGAGATTACGATGAAATATAATTACCCAAAATGCCTATGAGATGCATAATATTTATGCTGAAGTTAGCACAGTATTCAAAATCAACTCAGACAATTGAGAGTTCGTAACATACGTGTGTTATTCAATTAGGTGATAATGATGGTTTGTGCTTCTATAATAGACTGTTCCTATTGACTCAAAATAATTAAGTGTAATTCTATTGGGAATTGGGTAATAATGTGTGTTGGAAGCACAACCATTAACTTTATTGTTAGAACCTTTTATGTTTTGGATTTGCACCAATGGCTGGAGAATGTACTCCTAAAGATGTCATAGGAAATAGAATTTTTAGAACATCATATACAGGCCAAGATGGATTCTAACTTTTATCACTGCGACAATGCAATTATGTAACCTAGTAATAACTTGCAAATTACATTTTATTCTTCCAAAATCCATGCTAATATTTTCATCATTTTAATTGCTAGAGGATTGTTACAATGATAAGACCATCAATCACAGAGGAGGTTCAATTGCTATATTTCTAACCCTCAACATTAATATTTTTGATTCTCTATTTATATGTTCTTTAATGTTAATAGTTCTAAACAGAGAGGCATGTTGCAGAAGGTTTTCACTTTACACTCAGTTAGACAAATACACAAATTAGATTAGATTCCCTACAGTGTGGAAACAGACCCTTCGGCCCAACCAATCCACACCGATCCACACCAGACCCACTTCCCTCTGATTAATGCACCTAACACTATGGGCGATTTTAGCATGGCCAATTCACCTGATCTGTACACCTTTGGAATGTGGGAGGAAATCCATGCAGACACGGGGAGAATGTGCAAACTCCACACAGACAGTCACTCGAGGCTGGAATAGAACCTGGGACCCTGGTGCTGTGAGGCAGCAGTGCTAACCACTGAGCCACTATGCCACAAAATGACAAATTTCAGATATCAGAGCATTTTAGACTACAGGGCAAAAGCACTGAGGTAATTCTATGGAGAAAGCAAAGGGAAGTGTACTTTCCCTATAAGCTCCCAGGTAAGTCAAAAAAGGCACAAGGCTTGAAAATATTCCATTTGTTTGCCAATTGAGGAGTTTGAGTCAAAGGTGACAAGCAAGCAGAGGAGTGTTGGGCAAACAAATGAGAGTTATGTCTCAGGCTATAGTCAGTTATTTCAAAAGGATGTCTGCAGTTTTGACTAATATTCTTTTTTAAAAATATAGATTGAAGCAATCCAATGTGCACCTTTCATCCTTTGAGAATAGTTGCATGAGGAAGATGCTACCAAGTGGCTAGCAGAATAAAACATATATTTAAGAAATGTCTGATTAAACTTCTTACTGACATGTTTCAGTCAAAACTTTGCAATAGAAAGACGCCCCTGACAGATTAGTCAAACTTGCATCAGCTTGTCGTTCCCACTAATCTGAGCACAGATTGGCCATGCTGTGGTGCAACTCATGGGTGAACCACCATTCAACGTTGAGCTGTCTATATGAATTCTGATAAGTATGGCTAAATCAGTGAGAAGGCTAAAAGTGTTGTTGATTAAAGAAAAATGAAGTTGGTACAACAAGTGGAAAACTGGTGCAAAATGTAAATTGAATGTCACTATGGAGTGGGAAATTCCCCTATCGAATTTGTCAACCATTTTGTAGCACAAGGTGACATCTTAGCATAATTTGACCAGCAGGCATTCTCTCAAGCAAGGAAGAACATGAGCGCAACTGCCTATCCCAATGTAGAAAGAGCTCTCCAAACATTGTTCAAAACAGTTAGATCAGAGAACGTTCCCATCTATGCTCGAATCCTGCAAGAAAGGAGCATTTTGCTGGCCAAGAGGAGAGGCTACAAGGAGTTCACTCCAGTGATGGATGGCTTGACCAATTCAAGAGAAGATGCAGTGAAGGTGCAACAGCAATGCTAATTGATTGACTCACCCATGTCTTCAATGAATATATCCCAAGGGGCATTTTTAACATGGATGAAACCAATTGTTTTATTGTATTTTACCAAATTACTGTTTCGTATTTAAAGATAAGGGTTTATTAGTGGAAAGTAAAGCAATGAGTGTTGGTCTAGGCCAACATGTATTTCACCAAAAAATCTGTCACTTCTTGTGATAGGCAAGTCCATAAAGCCTTATTGCTTTACAAATGCCATCATTCTATACACATAGTATGAGACTATCAAAATGACATGGGGGATCTCTTGTATTTTTGCAGCATAGATCAGGATAGTTAATAGAATATACCAAGACAAGAAAAGGAAGATTGCAAACATTACAGACAACTGCCCCATACACCGTTGACATCACTGCCATCAAGATCATCCAGCTGACATTCTTGCCTTCCAACAACACAGCTAAGTTTCAATCAACAGAATCAGGTTCAGAATAGGAATTTAAATCCAACCTGCAATGGCAGCTGATCTTTCACAACCATCAATAAGAAAGTACAATGCATCTGTTCTAGAGGCCATGTTCATGATGTAGAAAGAAAGTAAAATGGTAATGAAGCCATTATGTCCAATTGCTTCCACCATGCTGGGTTCAGTCAGGCTGCACAAGAAGCAGAATGAAGCCAAATGAAGACCTTTTCACTTGCTTGTAGGAGGCTGGCTTGCAATTCTAGCAAAGACAACCATGGAAACATACATTGAAGAGGGCAACACTTATTGCTGCACAACATAACTGACCAAATAGCAACCAAGGAGGCCAATGGCCCTGAAGAACTCAATTAATTCCTACCCTTTTTTTTAAGATTTCCTATAATATGGATACAGGCCATTTGGCCCAACAAGTCCACACCAACCCTCTGAAAAGTAACCCACCCAGACCCAATTCCCTCTGACTAAAGCATCTAACACTATGGGCCATTTAGCATAGGAGGAGAAAGTGAGGTCTGCAGATGCTGGAGATCAGAGCTGGAAATGTGTTGCTGGAAAAGCGCAGCAGGTCAGGCAGCATCCAGGGAACAGGAGAATCGACGTTTCGGGCATAAGCCCTTCTTCAGGAATGGGGAAAGTTTGTCCAGCAGGCTAAGATAAAAGGTAGGGAGGAGGGACTTGGGGGAGGGGCGTCGGAAATGTGATAGGTGGAAAGAGGACAAGGTGAGGGTGATAGGTCAGACTGGGGTGGGGGCGGAGAGGTC